>NW_007253060.1:73994-76442 GCF_000164805.1 Carlito syrichta
GCACTCCAGTCTGGGCGACAGAGTGAGACTCCAACTCAAAACAAAACAAAACAAAAACCCACAATTTTGCACTAAAGTCACCACAATGTTACACAGAAAATACTTCCACGAAGAAATGTGCCCCAAGACTACCTGTCCAACTTTGGACGGGCATCATCCTTGTTGCTGAATTTTGTAGCCATGGGATAGTCATCCCAAAACAAGACATGATTCCTGTTGCTTTTACTGCAAGTCACTCTGTCCTCCTTTGCCTCCTTGAATATGTACATCAGCTACTATGGCACACGTTTTCCCATTGTAATGCCCTATTTCTGAACACACGCCATTTTCTATTAGACAACCTCTCTTGTTTGTTCTTTAGGTTGAAGAGTCTAGCACTCTAGCATCACAATACATGTGAATAAAGTGCTTTGGGATCAGGTATGTGAACTAGTATTCAAAGTTACAACTATTTTTCTTATGCTTAGATGTGGACTGTGGATTTCTGAGAAGAGGTTGCAGAGGTGAAGTCCTATTATCTTCCCACAACTCCCCTCTGCTAGGGATAACCTTAATCACCTGACTGTGCTATGATTTGCCACAGTCTCCAAGGCAAGATTAGTTTATTTCAAAATGTGCTTTTTTAGGAGAAAATGACGGGTTGCTTCTCTTCACCAGAGAAATACAGGCCTTGAGCAGGAAGGAGGAGATACTCCTGGGGAAACCACTCAATTATCAAGGCGAAACACAAAATGAGACAGGGAAAAATGAGTGTGTAAACCCTCTTCCACCTGTCATGGGGCAGATGTCCCCAGAACCCTAACCTGACCTGAGGCCATGTACCTGCACTCCTGCAGCTGCTCAAGGACAAGGACAGCCTATGACAATCCCCACCAGGACATTTTCTACCTTCTCTGTGGGACACTCAGATGGTCCACACCTATGCCCATAGTGCTTCTGACAACATCAGAAAACACGTATAAGGTAGGGTGGGACGTGAGAGGATGGAGATTTTCTGTAGAAGAGCAAAAACATAATGGTAAAAAGAAAAGAAAGAAAGATGGAGAAAGCAAGGCACATGCAACACTTATCGAGACAATGCCTGAAACTTGTTTTTCAAAACTGAGATTAAACCACAATTTAAAGAAAAACTGTCATGGAAATTGGGGGAAGAAGTTCCTTTGGAGTACCTCTTGAAAACATGAACAAAACCAGAATGCTGGCAGCCTAAGGATAGAAGGGTATGGAGAGCATCGAGGAAATCATGCCCAGGTCACCATATAAACTTGGACCTCACGTGAACGTTTGCAGCAGGCTCGATAGAATGAGGTCTGGAAACCCTGATGGGAAATTAATAATTGAATATAATTCTGTGCCCATGCAGCTGGATGTTTTCAATTGTTTCATGCTGTTAAGCAAATCACCCCAATTACATGTGGCCCAAGGACGTGAACAGACATATTTCAAATGAAGAAATACAAATGGCCAATAACATATGAAAAAACGCTCAACATTCGTACTCATCAGGGAAACACAAACTAAACCACAATGAATATTACCTTACACCAGTCAGAATGTCCATTATTAACAACTCAAATACAATAGTTGTTTGTGCAGATGCAGTGAAAATGGAATGCTTATACACTGTTGATGGGAGTGTAAATTAGTACAATCTCTATGGAAACCGAATTGAGATTTCTCAAAGAACTAAAAAATAGACTTGCAATTCCACTATTGGTAAATACCCTAGGGAACAGAGGTTTTATGCAAAAAAAACACCTGCACTAGCATGTTTATTGCAGCACAATTCACAACAACAAAGATGTGGAACCGACCTAAATGCCCATCAACATAGCAGTGAATAATGAAAATGTGCCACACACACACACACACACACACACACACACACACACACACACACACCATGAAATACTACTCAGGTATAAAAAATAAAACAATAAAAAAATTCTTTGCAGCAACTTGGATGAAATTGGAGACCATCATCCTCAGTAAAGTAACAGGAGAAAAAAATCAGACACCACATGCTGTCACTCATGAGTGGGAGCTGAGCCAAGGGTCTGCAAAGACATACAGAATGGCATCAAGGACATTGGAGACTCAGAAGGGGAGGGTGGGACGGGGGAGGAATGAAAAACCACCTATCAGGTACAATGTGCACAGATAGGGGTGACGGCTACACTTAAAGCCCAGACTTCTTCACCACTGTACAATGCTGTCCTGTAACCAAAACAACCTGTGCCCTTAAATTTACTGAAATAAAATAAATGTTGTTTCATGCTGAGAAGTATATTTTATTTATTTATTTTTAAACATATTTTTATTATAAAATTGTGGGGTACAGTTAAGGGTTAGGTATACAAATGTGCATCGTTCAGGCACCCTTATTAATAAGGGGTGTCTCCCCATCCCCAGACAGATATTGACTACCGTTAGTCCCACCTCCCTTCC
>NW_007253060.1:77621-79226 GCF_000164805.1 Carlito syrichta
TCAGTTAGGTGGTATCTCAGTGTGGTTCTGATTTGCGTCTCCCTGATGATTAGTGAGGTTGAGCATTTCTTCATGTGTTTGTTGGCTGCTCAGATGTCTTCTTTTGTGAAGTGTCTGTTCATATCTTTTGCCCATTTTATAATGGGGTTGTTTGTTTTCTTCTTTTCGGTACGTTTCAGTTCCTTGTAGATCCAGGATGTTAGCCTTTGTCAGACCTAGAGTTGGCAAATACTTTTTCTCAGTCTGTAGGCTATCTCCCTGCTCTCTTGATGGTTTCTTTGGCTTTGCAGAAGTTTGTCAATTTAATAAGGTCCCATTTGTCTATCTTCTCTCTTATGACCAGTGGATTTCAGGTTTTGTACAGGAATTGGATGCCAGTTCCGATTTCCATGAGGGTATTTCCTTCCTTTTCTAAGGTTCTTATGGTTTGAGGTTTTACATTTAGGTCTCTGATCCATTTGGAGTTAACCTTTGTGCAGGGGGATAGATAGGGGTCCTGTTTCAATCTTCTGCATGTGGTCAGCCAGTTTTCCCAGCACCATTTACTGAATAGGTTCTCCTCTCCCCAGTGGTAGGTGGTGGGGGCTTTGTCGAAGATGAGTTGGTTGAGAAATTGAGGTTTTACTTCTGGAACCTCAATTCTGTTCGCAGGTATCTTTTTTATAGAGTGATTTGAGTTCTGCGGGGTATATTCCCAGTAGGGGGGTTGCAAGTTCATATGGGAGGTCAATTTTTAGAGCTTTTAGGAATCGCCACACTGTTTTCCACAGAGGTTTCCCTAGTTTGCACTCCCACCAACAGTGTAGAAGGGTTCCCTTTTCCCCACACCTTCTCCAGCAACTGTTATTTTTTGAGTTACTGATAATGGCCATTCTGACTGGAGTTAGGTGGTATCTCAGTGTGTTTTTGATTTGCATTTCCTTGATGATTAGTGAGGTTGAATATTTCTTCATGTGTCTGTTGGCTTCTTGGATGTCTTCCTTTGAGAAGTGTCTGTTCATATTTTTTGTCCATTTTATAATGGGGTTGTTTGTTTTTTTCCTCTCAGCACATTTGAATTCTTGTAGATCTAAGATGTTAAGCCTTTGTCGGAACTGGAGTTGGCAAATACTTTTTCCCAGTCTGTAGTCTGTCTCCCTGCTCTCTTGATGGTTTCTTTGGATTTGCAGAAGCTTGCCATTTAATGAGGACCCATTTGTCTATCTTCTCTCTTATGGTGTGGGTTTCAGGTTTTGTTCAGGAATTGGATGCCAGTTCTAATTTCCATAAGAGTATGTCCTGCATTTTCTAAGGTTCTTATGGTTTGAGGTTTTAAATTTAGGTCTGTGATCCATTTACAGTTAATTTTTCTGTATGGGGACAGATAGGGGTCTTGTTTGAGTCTTCTGCATGTGATCAGCCAGTATTCCCAGCACCATTTACTGAATAGGTTCTGCTCTCCCCAGTGGTGGGTGGTGGAGTCTTTGTCAAAGATGAGTTGATTGAGAAATTGAGGTTTTGCTTCTGGATTTTCAATTCTATTCCATTGGTCTATATGCCTGTTTTTGTACCAATACCAAGCTGTCTTGATGATTGTAGCTTTATAGTAAAGTTTGAAGTCTGGTA
>NW_007253060.1:80068-80916 GCF_000164805.1 Carlito syrichta
TTTTTATCAAGAAGGGGTGCTGGATTTTATTAAAAACTTTTTCTGCATCTAATGATATAATCATGTGGTTTTTGTTTTGACATCTATTGATGCATTTAATTACATTTATGGTTTTATGAATGTTGAACCAGGCTTGCATCCCAGGTATAAAGCCTACTTGGTCATGATGGATGGTTTTTGAGATGTGTTGTTGAATCCGGTTTGCTAGAATCTTGTTTATAATTTTAGCATCTATGTTCATCCAAGATATTGGACTGTAGTTCTCTTTCTTTGTTGGGTCTTTACCTGGCTTGGGTATCAATGTGATGTTGGCTTCATAAAATGATTTGGAGAGAGTTCCATCTTTTTCAATTGCCTAGAATACCTTCAGTAGGATTGGTATCAGCTCCTCCTAAATGTCTTGTAGAAGTTCTGCTGGAAAGCCATCTGGACCAGGGCTTTTTTTTGGTAGGTGGTTTTCTTATTATGTAGTCAATTTCCTTGATTGTTCTTGGTCTATTTAGGGTCTCAATTTATTCTTGTTTCAACCTAGGCAGGTTGTGTGATGTCAGAAAGGCCTCCATTTTCTTAAGGTTTTCAAGTTTGTTTCCGTTCAAGTGTATGTAGTAGTCTCTAATGATCTTTTTTATTTCTTTATGGCAGATGTGACTTCATCTTTTGTGCTTCTGATTGTGTTTATTTGGGGTTTTTCTCTCTTTTTCTTGGTCAGTCTAGCTAGGGGACCATCAATCTTGTTTATCCTTTCGAAGAACCAGTTTTTTGTTTCATTGATTTTTTGTATTATCTTTTTGTCTTCTATGTCCTGGATTTGGGATTTTATTTTGGTGATCTGGATCTTCTGCTGAAAT
>NW_007253060.1:80936-81341 GCF_000164805.1 Carlito syrichta
ATTGTGAACGGAATTGTGCTTTTTATTTGGGTTTCTGTTTGTTTATTATTGGTGTAAAGATATGTGATTGTCTTTTGTACATTTATTGCATATCCTGAGACTTTGCAAAAGTTCTTTATCAGTGTAAGGAGGTTTTTGACAGATTCTCTTGAATTTTCAATGTACGTGATCATGTCATCTGCAAAGAGAGATAACTTAATTTTCTCTTTTCCTATTTGGATACCCCTGATTGCCTTCTCTTCTCTAATTGCTCTAGTTAGGACTTTCAATACTATATTGAACAAGAGGGGTGAGAGTGGGCATACTTGTCTTGTTTCAGTTTTCAGGGGAAATGGTTCCAATTTTTGTCCATTTAGGAATATGCTGGCTGTGGGTTTCTCATTGATGGCTTTTACTATTTTGAGG
>NW_007253060.1:82178-91099 GCF_000164805.1 Carlito syrichta
TGATATTTTATCCATTTTGCCATTCTATGTCTTTTCAGTGGTGCATTTAGTCCATGCACATTTAGGCTGATTCTTGAAATGCAAGAGTTGATCCCTGTCATAAGGTTCTTATAGAGTTGTTGTTCCTGTTTGTTTGTTGTCTTTCTTTTGGTTTTGGACTTGGTTCCTGTGTGTTTTTAATCTTTTGCCTGTACTCTTGTGAAGAACATTGTTGTTGTTGTTTCCTTTTCTTCTGGGTTCTGTACTGTCTTAAGTGTTTCTTGTAGAGGTGGTCTGGTGGCAGCATAGGTTCTTAGGGATTGGATATCTGGGAAAGATTTCAATTCTCCCTCACTAATGAAACTTAGCTTGGCTGGGTAGGTTATTCTTGGTTGAAATTGTTTATCTTTTAGAACATTGAAGATAGGGCTCCAGGCTCTCCTAGCCTGAAGGGTTTCTGTGGATAAATCTGCTGCTATTCTAATTGGTCTTCCCTGGTAAGTAGTCTGGCCTTTTTCTCTTGCTGCCTTTAGGACTTTTTCTTCTATAGGTACTTTGCTTAGGCAAATTATTATGTGTCTGGTAGTTAGTCTTCTCATTGATGTGTTGCAGGGGTTCTCTGAATCTCTTGTGTTTGAATTTTTGCATCACTGTTGAGATGAGGGATGTTTTCTTGAATGATTTCACGAAATGTTAGTTCCAGTGTGACCTCTGACTCTCTCTCTGTCTCAGGAAGGCCAATTACTCTTAGATTGGGTCTCTTGAAGTAATCATTCATCTCCCAAAGGTTTTGTTCTGACTTGTTAAGCTTCTTTTCTATGTTTTGACAGTTTGGGTTAGTTCTGTATTTTGGTCTTCATGTTCTGAGATTCTTTCTTCTGCTTGACTAATTCTGGTTTCCATGCTTATTAGTTTGTTATTTATCTCCCCTCACAGTACTGTCATCAGCTCCTTCCTATTTTCCTCTTGCCTCTCCTCAATTTTGTTAATTCTCTCTATTAATGCCTTGATGTCTGGGTTTGTTGCTTGTGACCAGTCATTCTTGGGGCTCTTCATTGTTTGTGTTCTGAAGTTTGTTTTCTCAGTCTGACCTCCCAGGGGTCTGTGTGAGCCCTATATTCTTCTTTTGGTTTTTCTTTGTTTGTGCAGATTTTTCCTCCCTACTTTTCCATTCCCTCCACTTCCCCATCTTCTTTAATTCTGTTATTCAGGGGTGGAGGGGTTTCTTTTACTTCGGTTTGTTCAATCTCTTATTTTTCCTAATGTATTTCCTCTTGTTTGTTCAGTTCTGGAGTTGGACTGTAGGTTGAGGGAAGTCCTTTTGTAGTTTTGGGATTTAATTAAGGGGAGAGTTGTGGTTCTAAATCTCTCTGCTGATCCCGGTATCCACCAAAAGGTTTATGGATAGTCTGAAACCCACTTCCCACTGCCTTGGAGTCTGTCTCTGCAGTAGGGTTGTAGTTTTACTCCCCGAAAGCAAAATGAGGTTAACAGAGAGAAGAGAATGGAGCAGGCAGTGGGGTGAGGAGGGGGTGGAGAGAGAGAGGAGAGGGAAAACCGATGAGTGTACCAACTGGTAAGTGAAAAGAGACACAAAGACTGAAACAAATATAAATAAATGCAATAACCATGACCTAAAACTAACCAACAACCACATAAAAAGCTAAAACATACAATGGTCCTAACGTACATGCTGACCAACCTCCTTTTTGGTGTGCTATTCCTTTATACAAGATGAGATTTACAAAGAACTAAGAAAAAAGGCAAAAGAAAAAAAAGGCAAAAAGAGATAGATTAAAGTCAGTAGACTAACAGAACCAACCAAGTACACTCAGATTTTTCCTTTAAGTCCAGTGTCCTTTCAGCTCTGATTTCTAGCTGTCGTTACATGCTGGTAGAATTGTTCACAGTTAGGGTCAGTTGCCACTGGCCTGATGTGAAGAACAGTTCAGATATGGGCCCTCTGCCCAGTCTATTACTGAGATCTGGCTTTTTCTATTTATCAAGAGGGATGAGCCTCTGCCATTCCTGTTTTGATATTGTTACCTTGGACTCCCAGCAGGTGGTGGTATTTCATGGCTGCAGTCAGAGGGGAGTGAGCTGGTTACGGATCCATGACCTACAGCAACTTCCCCATACATGGGGGGAGTTCTACAGGCTTTTATCTGGGCTAGGGGTGTGGTGTGGCAGTGGCAGCAGCAGCCAGGCAGTGGCAATCTCAGAAGATCCTGCTTGTGGGGGCTTCATGGTCTGAAGTTGTGGGTAGCCTCAGGCATGAGCTGGGAATGACTGCAGTGGCAACATTCGCGACTGAGGGAGCAGCCCAGACTGCTGTGATACCTGAGTAGCAACGGTGGGTGACGGTGGCAGCTGAGCTCCCTGTGAATAGCAGCCTGTGGAAGGTGGGAGCTGCAGCCCTTGGGAGACAGCTAGGGCCTTTATGCGTGTTCTCTATTGCAGAGGGTCTCACAGACCAGGCTGCCCCATCGCCATCTTGCCGGAAGTCCGAGAAGTATATTTTAAATGAGGAAATGCTGAGGGAAATTTACATTAGAGTGCATTATCAGTTGTCATGGACCAAAGGGGAGAGTAAAATAATTGTCAGTAAAAGGCAAATGATCCCAGGGAGAAGGGATGGGGGAGAAAGAAAAGAGCTGCAAATGAGGCTATGTACGTGGGTGCAAACGAATACAGACTGGGCAAAAAATAGGTCATGGTGTGTAAGACTCTAAATAACAAGAATAAGATTGACACAAGCCACCTGGGAGATTCAGGGTGAGAGGGGAGATGGTGTCAAGCGCAATGCCATCCACAGAACTAGAGGGGAGAACAAGCATTTTTAGAGTCTGCTGGGTCAGATCTTCTCAGTTGGCTGTCTGTGAAAGTGCCCAAGGGATGTTCTCTTGTCCACCAACTACCCTCTCAGTGGAACCAGCATAAGGTATAAGCATTCATCTGTCATTGAAGGAAGACACTGAAAGGGAGGGACAGTAGAATAGGATGCAGAAGACAACGTGTAATATGATTCAGCCTTTAAACACATCAGTGTTTACAACACCTGAAGTTTAAATTGTGACTACATTTCCCAAATGAGAGAAAATATTCATAGTTTGTGGGAAAATGCATTGTGTGCCTCAGATTATGACCTGGCTGTGAATTTCCTCTGCTCCCACAAACAGTGAGAAAAATTGGCAAAACTATGTGCAATTCTTCTTCTCAGACATGGACCCCGAAGAGGGCACCCTCGTGTCTTGGAGGTATGGAAGGGAACTCTCAAAGACCTGAGAAGAACGACATGGGAGCAGGAGAGGGACAGCACCTGGAGTTCACATGGGGTCAGGAATAGTTTCTGGTCCGAAAGATGGAGTCGGCTTAAAAGCCTTATAAATCAGCGAAACTCAGATCGAGATCTCAGAAGGGGTTTACATAGTTCTCAAGAAAATTTTGCCCTTTATTAACTGCTGCTCTGGTAAGCCCAAGGACTTTTAGAGCACAAGCCCCCCAAAAATCAGGGGGAAAAAACCTGCCAGAATAAGACACTCATAAGAATAGAAGAAAATCTCAACACCCAATGGTCAAACTTACAATGTCTATCTCCACACTACAAAGGACTGAGAAATGTGACCCACAATAAGAAATATTAACATGTAGAAACTGATCCAGAGTCACGTGGGTGAGAGATTGCATAGACAAGATCCTTGAAAATATGATTGGCACCCCAAGTCACACATGTGAGGGCAAGTGCACAGGTCCGGGCCCTCCAGGGGTGCCCCACAGTCTCCAATGAAAGTGTGGGCAAGGACCCGGATTAACCCTTTCCCTGCTCACCCACTTAGAGGCTCAGTCATGTTCTGTACTGGGCAAGCAGGCAGCGCACTGTCCTTCCCAACATGCACCGTGCATGCACCAGAAAGAGGGGGACCATGCGGGTGTACTCGCCAGCTAGACATTCTGTGCTTGTGCAGAAGGAGGGCTGCTACCATCAGGGACATGCACGATTATCCTCCCCACCCCACCCTGTCCCCAAACTAAAAAAAAATCCAAAACACACTGCCACCCACAGTGCCCCCGCATCCCGCATCCATCCTGTCCCAGTCTGCATGCTAGTGAGTGCGGAAAACCCATGGCGAGTGTCTGTGGCTATGCCAGGCTGCAGGTCTGGAGTGCTGCTGATCAGAGTTATTCTGATCTGAAGATTTTGGCATTCAAGGTATTCAGATGATAGCCTGAGTTGTTCATGGAGTTTTTCATCAGTAGTCTGAAACTATTAAATATAATCAGGATTATCATAAAACTCTGTTTCTGAAAACACTAAATGAACAATGCCTGGAAGGAGAATTTTGTGATATTGCTATTGTAGTTGAGTATGTGAAATTCAGAGTGCACAGATTTGTTCTTGCCGCCTGCCGCACCTGTTTTAAAAAACTTTTCAAGAAGCTTGAGGTTGATTGTTCTTCAGTAATAGAAATAGATTTTCTCATTCTGATATATTTGAAAAGATCCTGAACTACATGTGCACCAAAAAGATTCCTGTGAAAAAAGATGTTAACTTGATGTCATCAGGTCAGATTCTTGGTATCTGATTTTTGAACAAGCTCTGTTTTCAGAAGCATGATGTGTCTAGTCCTGATGAAAATAATGGCCAATCAAAAAGTAAATATTGCCTCAAAATAAATCGCCCCATGGGAAATGCTGCTGACACTCAGGATGTGGAAGAAATTGAGGATCAGGATGACAATCGCTCTGATAACACTGTGGAAGGTACCTCCGCCCCTCTGAGTCAGGAGGACTGCAAGTCACCCACGACAATGCTCATGGTACAGAAAGTGATTTTGAAAGTGCTGAGGAGTGAGCAAGTTCAGAAAGTCAATTGCTATGGCCAGAAAGCGGAATTCTGCAGACCTCAGAATCAAAGGACTTGGGATCCCAGGTCCCTTGTGTCTTAACATTTAATGATAGGATGAGAGAAGTGAAAGATGAGCAGACACCAGGCTGGACAACAGCTGCTAGTGACATGAAATTTGAGTATTTTCTTTATGGTCACTATCAGGAGCACATTGTCCGTCAGCACATTTTCTGATGAAGGCAGATTGAGGAAGCATGAAAAAATCCACATAGCAGACCAGCCATTTGTGTGTGAGATGTGCACAAAAACTTTCACCACACAGGCCCACCTGAAAGGGCACCTAAAAATCCACACAGTTGTGGCGTGTGTGGAAAGTCCTTTATTCATGCCCCAGACTTAAAGAAGCATGAGAGAGTTCACAATAATGAAAGACCGTTGGCATGTCACATGTGTGACAAAGCCTTCAAACACAAGTCCCACCTTAAGGATCACGAAAGAAGACACAGAGGAGAAAACCCTTTTGTGTGTGGCTTCTGCACCAAGGCATTTGCCAAGGCATCGGACCTGAAAAGGCATGAAAACAATATGCACACTGAAAGGAAACCAATTACCCCTGTGTCATCCAAAGCAAGACAGAACAGTTGCAGGCAGCAGCCATGGCTGCTGAAGCAGAGCAGCAGTTAGAAACAATAGCTTGTAGCTAGAGGTGATGGAACAGGAACACTTGTCTGGGAAGCAGAGACTGAGATTATATGGATCATAATGAATGAACACATGTTACTCTATTTTTGTGGACAGATATGGAGCACTGTACTCACTGGACTTAAGGTAGTGCTTGGTTAGGTATTTTTAAGATTTTTCAAGGAAATAATCCTCACATCCAACCAAACTATTTCAGTCCTGTCTGGTGCGTAGTATTCATGTTGCCAGCACCCTTCCCCTTCTTTTTTATGATTTTAATGTGAGAACTCCTGTGTTCAGTTTAGAAATGAGAGACTTCTATTTTTAATTCCTCTACACTTGCTGCACTGATGAGTGTCCTGCACAGAGTAACAATTGAGTAAATTGATTTCCTTATCATCAAAATACTATGCAACTTATGGTCAAAACAGTAGTTTTGATAACTTAATAAAAGTACTTCAAATAGACGCAGAAAATCTTGATGGGTGGTTGACCAAGAACACTGCACAAATGTGGGAACAAGTTCTGAAGATGCAGAATGCTGTTAGATTTGTATTTGGTTTGTTGGTTTTATATCACTGTTTTTCACTGTTTTGTGGGCAAATAATGGTTGTTTTGCTGAAATGTTTTTCATCCATTTTGATTGCTCTGTATTCATCCCAAAAGTTGTAGTGACACATACTGGAAGTTGAACAAACCCACCTGGATGATGGTGTCTTGTGGATGAGTTCTTGGTTTTCTCTTATTTGGGGCATTGCTATTCTGCACCAGCTGGAATTTGTGGAGTGGACCAATGGTGAGAGAATAGAAAAGGTTCTCAGACAAGGTTTTACATGTACAACTATTGCAAGATTTCCTGGATTACAATAATTCTTAACTGATTTTAAAATTGGATTCTTGGGGATGTTCAATAAGATGGTGACGGGACAAACTGAACTGTGACAATCTCCACAAAAAGTGACTCCTGAAGGCAGTTCCAT
This sequence comes from Carlito syrichta, assembly GCF_000164805.1. Lineage (NCBI taxonomy): Eukaryota > Metazoa > Chordata > Mammalia > Primates > Tarsiidae > Carlito > Carlito syrichta. Next base: position 88,665 of record NW_007253060.1, read on the forward strand.
GCACTGCTGCAGCTGCCACCCACATGGGGGTGACTGCTATAGCCAGGTCCATGCAGCAAACAGCCTCCTTCACACTATGGCCTCCGCAAGGGACTACTGCTGTTTGCTACCAGCTACTGACACTGTGACTCTCAGCTCTAGTCCAGGAATTCCTGGCTCACTCCTCCACCCCAAACCACTGGCAGCACACCAAATGCAGCACCCAGCTATATCACTGGTTGATAGTGCCTGATGCCAGACACACACCATCGCCCATCATAGTGGATCATCTATGGACTCAGAAGAGTGGGAAAAAAAGGATGAGTCAAGAGAAAGGATTAGCAAAAGAGGAGTTGCCCATTGCAGCCATTTTCCAGACAGAAATTCGCACTGCCCCACCCATCTCCAAGCAGCCTCCACTTTGTTTCTAAGGTAACTTGCCTAAACAGGAGACAGAAGGACCTCCTCTACGCTGAATCAGACACAGACAACTTGGTCCTCAGGCAGCAAGGCACCAAGACAAGGGAACTGACCCAATCTATGAGTAAATCTATCTGCCTGTAATGAGAGCAAAGGGGAGGGGCTAGAGATCAGAGATGAAGAGACTTTAGACACTCAGGAAAGACTCCAGAGCTAGTCTGGTTTCTTATTTTGATTTTTGATTTTATTGTTTTGACTGTTTGTTTTGTTCACTTTTGTTTGCTTTTTGATTTAGACTACCTGCTTGTGTTGGGGAAAAACACATCAAAAGGTATGATTTTATTAGACTGTCTTTGTGTGATTACCAGTATACTTTAGGGAATTTTGTTTGTTTTTTATGCTTTTCTGGCCTTGTGTCTCTTTTCATTCATTAGTTGGTAGTGTATGTCTGTTTTCCCTCTTACATTTCTCTCTCTCCAACTTCCTCTTGACCCCCCTTCTTCCATTACTTTTCTTTTCCTTACCTCTTTTTGTTCCAGGGAACAACCCTAAACCCCACTTCATGGACAGAGTATAAGGCAGGGGAAAGTGGGTCCCAGTGTGCCCATACACCTGTTGACAGATACAGGGATATACAGATAGATTCTGAATCACAGCTTCCCCCTCAATTAAACCTAAAAACAGCAAAAAGTACAGTCCCAAAACCACAGTCCAGCCTCAGAAGTGAACAAAGCCAGAGGACCCACAAAAGGAAGAACAGGAAATTGAACAAAAGGAAGTAAAAGCAACCACACCTTCCCTGAAAAACAGAATTAAAGAAGGGAAGAGAAATTGGGGGAGAAAAATCTACACAAATGAAGAAAAACCAAAAGAAGAATATGGTTCTCTCACAGACCCCTGGGAGGTCAGACAGTGAGAAAACTGACTTCAGAAAACTGACCCTAGAATGACTGGTCTCAGACTACAAGCCCAGATATCAAGACATTAATGGAGAGATTTTTAAAAATTGAGGAGAGAAAAGAAGAAACTAGGAAGGAGTTGATAACTGAGATAACAGTGGTAAAGAATACTCTGTATGAAATAAATAACAAACTGATAAGCATGGAAAGCAGAATTAGCCAAGCAGAAGAAAGAATCTCAGAGCTTGAGGACCAAAATATAGAACTAACCCAAAAACTGTCAAAAACATAGAAAAGAAGTTTTAAAAGACAGAACAAAACCGTCAAGAGATGAGCGATTACTTCAAGAGACTAAACCTAAGAGTAATTGAACTTGCTGTGGCAGAAAGAGAGACAGAGGCCCCCTGGAACAAACATTCCATGGAATTGCTCAAGAAAACATCCCTCATCCCATCAGTGATGTGGAAATTCAAAGACAAGGATTCAGAGAACCTCTGCAAGAAAACAAATGAGAAGACCAACTCAGAAACACATAATAATTCGCCTAAATAAAGTAGGTATAAAAGAAAAAATCCTAAAGGTAGCAAGAGGAAAAGGTCAGATTGCCTACCATAGAAGACCAATTAGAATAGCAGCAGATTTATCTTCAGAAACCCTGCAGGCTAGAAGAACTTGGAGCCATATCTTCAAAGTTCTAAAAGATAAACAATTTCAACCGAGCCTACCCAGCCAAGCTAGGCTTCATCAGTGAGGGAGAATTAAAATCCTTCCCAGATATAAAATTCCTAAGAACTTATGCTGCCACCAGACCACCTCTACAAGAAACACTTAAGAAAGTATTAAAACAGAAGAAAAGGGAAAAAGAATAACAATGAAGAGTATAGGAAAAAGATTAACAGCACACATGAACCAACCCCAAAACCAAAAGAAAGACAACAAACAAACAGTAACAACAACAACAGCTCAATGAGAACCCCATGATGGGGATCAACTCTCACATTTTAATAGTTTGCCTGAATGTGAATGGACTAAATGCACCACTGAAAAGACATAGAATGGCAAAATGGATAAAATACCACCAGGCAACAATATATTGCCTCCAAGAGACTCATCTCACTAGAAAGGACATTCATAGAC
>NW_007253060.1:91282-92261 GCF_000164805.1 Carlito syrichta
GAGTCTCACTCTGTCGCCCAGACTGGAGTGCAGTGGCCGCTCCCGGCCACCTCAGCCTTGACCTGTTGGGCTCCAGTGATCTTTCCGCCTCAGCCTTCCAAGTCGCCAGAATTACAGGCATGTGCTACCACAACCAGCTGATTTTTTTATTTATTGTAGAGATGAGGTCTCACTGCCCAGGCGGGTCTCGAACCTGTGGGATAAGGCAATTCACTCACCTCAGCCTCCCAAAGGCATGGGACTACAGGCTGAGCCACCGAGCCAGGCTGACAAACTACTTTTTAAGCTATCAAAAATTTAAAAAGATACAAAAGGCCACTACATAATGATAAAAGTTTCAATCCATCAACAAGAAATATCCATCCTAAACATATACGCACCCAACACAGGAGCGCCTTCTAGGTAAACTCAACAAAGATATTGACTCTAACACTGTCATAACTGGCGACTTAAACACCCCACTTACAACCCTTGACAGATCATTGGGACAAAAAATCAGCAAGGAGATCCGGAACCTCAATGTGACTCTTGAACAAATGGACTTAATTGATACCTACAGAAAACTCCACTCAACAACCACAGATTATACATTCTACTCATCACCGCATGGAACACACTCTAAGATAGACCACAACTTGGCCCATAAATCAAGCATAAAAAAATTTCAAAAGATTGAAATCTTGCTATGCACCTTCTTGGACCACACTGGAATAAAAACAAACATCAGCACGAACAAGGTTCCCCCAAAACCCACAAAGACATGGACACTAAACAGCATGAAGCTAAACAACTCCTAGGTCAATGATGAAATCAAAACAGATTAAAAGATACCTGGAAACAAATGAAAATCAAGAAACCTCTTACCAAAATCCCTGGTATGCTATGAAAGCTGTAGTAAGAGGGTAATTCATATCTCTACAAACACATATGAAGAAAATGGAAGGATCACAAATTAACAGCCTAACAAGTCACCTAAGGA
>NW_007253060.1:92281-94612 GCF_000164805.1 Carlito syrichta
AATAAGAAAACTATCTACAAAAAAAAGCCCTGGACCAGATGGCTTTCCAGCAGAATTCTAAAAGACATTTAGGGAGGAACTGATACCAACCCTACTGAAAGTATTCCAGGCGATTGAGAAAGATGGAACTCCCTCCAAAGCATTGTATGAAGCTAACATCACATTGATACCCAAGCCAGGTAAAGACACAAAGAAGAAAGAGAACCACAGGCCAATATCTTTGATGAACATAGATGCTAAAATTATCAACAAGATTCTAGCAAACCGGATTCAACAAACACATCTCAAAAATCATCCATCATGACCAAGTAGGCTTCATTCCTGGGACGCAAAGCTCGTTCAACATTCATAAGACCATGATGTAATTAAATACATAACAGATGTCAGAACAAAAACCATTTGATTATATCATTAGATGCAGAAAAAGCTTATGATAAAATCCAGTACCGTTTCTTGATAAAAACCCTCAAACATCTAGGCACACGTGCAACATACCTCAAAATAGTAAAAGCTATCTATAAGAAAACCACAACCAGCATACTCCTAAATGGACAAAAATTGGAACCATTTCCCCTGGAAACTGGAACAAGACAAGGCTGCCCACTCTCACCGCTCCTGTTCAATATAATATTGGAAGTCCTGGCTAGAGCAATCAGAGAAGAGAAGGAGATCAGGGTTATATGAATAAGAAAAGAGGAAGTCAAGTTATCTCTCTTTTCAGACGACATGTTTGTATACCTTGAAAACCCAAGAGAATCTGTCAAAAACCTCCTTGCACTGATAAAGGACTTTGGCAAAGTCTCAGGGTATAAAATAAATGTGCAAAAGATAATTGCATTTCTTTACACCAATAATAAACTAACAGAAACGCAAATAAAAAGCACAATTCCATTCACAATAGCCACAAAAAAAGAAAATAACTTGGCATCTTCCTAACCAGAGACGTGAAAGACCTTTGCAATGAAAACTACAAAACATTGCTCAAAGAAATCAAAGATGACACAAACAAGTGGAAAAATATCCCATGCTCATGAATTGGAAGAATCAACATTGTGAAGATGTCCATCTTCCCTAAGGCAATCTACAGATTTAATGCAATACCCAACAAATTACCAGAAACATTCTTCTCAGAGCTAGAAAAACAATACAGGAATTCATATGGAAGCACAAACAACCAAGAATAGCCAGAACAAACCTCAGCAAAAAAAAAACAGCAGAAGGTATCACATTACCAGAATTCAAACTTTACTATAGAGCTACAATAATCAAAACAGCTTGGTATTGGTACAAAAACAGGCATAAAGACCAATGGAATAGAATTGAGATTCCAGAAGCAAATCCTCAATTTCTCAACCAATGTATCTTTGACAAAACCTCCACCACCTACCACTGGGGAGAGGAGAACCTATTCAGTAAATGGTGCTTGGGAAACTGGTTGACCACATGCAGAAGATTCAAATAAGACCCCTATCTATCCCTATAACAAAAATTAACTCTAAATGGATCAGAGACCTAAATGTAAAACCTCAAACCATAAGAACCTTAGAAAATGCAGGACACACCCTTATGGAAATTGGATCTGGCATCCAATTACTGAACAAAATCTGAAACCCACAGGCCATAAGAGATAAGATAGACAAGTGGGACCTCATTAAACTGACAAGCTTCTGCAAAGCCAAAGAAACCATCAAGAGAGCAGGGAGACAGCCCACAGACTGGGAAAAAGTATTGGCCAACTCCAGGTCTGACAAAGGCTTAACATCTTGGATCTACAAGGAACTCAAACGTGCTGAAAAGAAAAAAACAAACAACCCCATTATAAAGTGGGCAAAAGATATGAACAGACACTTCTCAAAGGAATACATTCGAGCAGCCAACAGACACATGAAGAAATGTTCAACCTCACTAATCATCAAGGAGATGCAAATCAAAACCACACTGAGATACCACCTAACTCTAGTCAGAATGGAAATTATCAATGACTCAAAAAATAACAGTTGCTCAAGAGGGTGTGGTGAAAAGGGAATATTTCTACATTGATGGGTGGGGAGTGCAAACTATTGCAATCTCTGTGGAAAACAGGGTGGCAATTTCTAAAGGCTCTAAATATTGACCTCCCATATGACCGTGCAATCCCCATACTGGGAATATACCCTGAAGAACTCAAATCACTCTATCAAAAAGATACCTGCACACATATGTTTATTGCAGCATTGTTCACAATAGCAAGAACCTGCAACCAACCATGCTGTCCATCAAAAGAGACTGGATTAAAAAATGTGATACGTATACACGATGGAATACTATGCAGCCATAAAAAAGAAAAAAATC
>NW_007253060.1:94632-111178 GCF_000164805.1 Carlito syrichta
CTAAATGTAAAACCTCAAACCATAAGAACTTTAGAAAATGCAGAACACACCCTTATGGAAATTGGAACTGGCAAGCAATTCCTGAACAAAACCCGAAATGCACGGACCATAAGAAATAATATAGACAAGTGGGACCTCATTAAACTGACAAGCTTCTGCAAAGCCAAAGAAACCATTAAGAGAGCAGGGAGATAGCCCACAGACTGGAAAAAAGTATTTGCCAACTCCATGTCTGACAAAGGCCTAACATCTTGAATCTACAAGGAACTAAAACATGCTGAAAAGAAAAAAACAAACAACCACATTACAAAGTGGACAAAAGATATGAACAGACACTTCTCTAAAGAAGACATATGAGCAGCCAACAGACACATGAAGAAATATTCAACCTGACTAATCATCAAGGGGATGCAAATTAAAACTACACTGAGTAAGTACCTAACTCCAATCAGAATGGCCATTATTGATAACTCAAAAAATAACAGATACTGGAGAGGATGTGGTGAAAAGGGAACACTTCTACATTGTTGGTGGGAGTGCAAACTAGTGCAGCCTCTGTGGAAATCAGTGTGGAGATTCCTCAAAACTCTAAAAATCAACCTTCCACATGACCCTGCAATTCCCCTACTGGAAATATACCCTGAAGAACTCAAATCACTCTACAAAAAATATACCTGCACACACATGTTTATCGTAGCATTGTTCACAATAGCAAGAACCTGGAACCAACCATGCTGTCCATCAAAGGAGCATTGGATTAAAAAAATGTGGTACATATACACAATGGAATACTACGCAGATATAAAAAAGAACAAAATCATGAATTTTGCAGCAACCTGGATGGAACTAGAGTCTATAATATTGAGTGATCTCTCACAGAAACAAAGAACCGAGTATCACATGTTCTCACTCATAAGTGGACCTTGAACATCTATCATAATACTATAAGTATTACTATAATACTATAAGTAAAGAAAATAATACTGTAAGTATTACATAATACTATAAGTAAAGAATCGGCAGTGGTAGGAATCTATGGGAGGGAGGGGCAGGGAGGGCAAGGGTGGTGGGATTAACGGTGGTCAATATCTGTCTGGGGATGGGGGACACCCCTTATCAACAAGGATGCCTGAATGATGCATATTTGTATATCTAACCCCTCACTGTACCCCACAACTTTAAAATAAAATATAGGTTAAAATAATAATAAAATAACTAAATCTGAAAAAAAAAAAAACTTTACTATAAAGGTACAATAATCAAAACAGCCTGCTATTGGTACAAGAACAGACATATAGACCAATGGAATATAATTGAGATTCCAGAAGCAAAACCTCAATTTCTCAACCAACTCATCTTCGACAAAGCCTCTACCACCTATCACTGGGGAGAGGAGAACCTATTCAGCAAATGGTGCTTGCAAAACTGGCTGACCACATGCAGAAGATTCAAACAAGACCCCTATCTATCCCCATACACAAAAATTAACTCTAAATGAATCAGAGATCTAAATGTAAAACTTCAAATCATGAGAACTTTAGAGAATGCAGGACATACTCTTATGGAAGTTGGAACTGGCATCCAATTTCTAAGCAAAACCCGAAATGCACAGGTCATAAGAGATAATATAGATAAGTGGGACCTCATTAAACTGACAAGCTTCTGCAAAGCCAAAGAAACCATCAAGAGAGCAGGGAGACAGCCTACAGACTGGGAAAAAGTATTTGCCAACTCTATGTCTGACAAAGGCCTAACATCTAGGATCTACAAGGAACCCAAATGTGCTGAAAAGAAAAAAACAAACAACCCCATTATAAAGTGGGCAAAAGATATGAACACACTTCTCAAAAGAAGACATACAAGTGGCCAACAGACACATGAAGAAATGTTCAACCTCACTAATCATCAAGGAGATGCAAATTAAAACTACACTGAGATACCACCTAACTCCAGTCAGAATGGCCATTATCAATAACAAAAAATAATAGATGCTGGAGAGTATGTGGAGAAAAGAGAACACTTCTACTCTGTTGGTGGGAGTGTAAACTAGTACAGCTTCTGTGGAAATCAGAGTGACGACACCTAAAACCTCTAAAAATCGACCTTCCATATGACCCCACAATTCCCCTATGGGGAATATACCCTGAAGAATTCAAATCACTCTATAAAAAATAAACCTGAACACGTATGTTATCGCAGCATTGTTCACAATAGCAAGATCATGGAACCAGCCATGCTGTCCATCAAAAAAGGACTGGATTTTTAAAATGTGGTACATATACAAAATGGAATATTATACAGCCATAAAAAAGAACAAAATCATGAATTTCGCAGCAACCTGGATCGAATTAGAGTTTATAATACTTAGTGATCTCTCACAGAAACAAAGATCTGAGCATCACATGTTCTCTCTCATAAGTGAATCTTGAACAAATACTGTAGTATTATAAGAAAAGGATTGAGAGTAGTGGGAACCTATGGGGAGGCCAGGAGGGGCAGGGAGGTGGGATTAACAGTAATCAATATCTGCCTGGGGATAGGCGGACACACCTCATCAACAAGGGTACCTGCACAATGAATATTTGTATACCTAACCCTTAACTGTACCCCACAACTTTAAAATAAAAAATATATATTAAAAAATGGAATAAAAAATAAAAAATAATAAAATTGGATTCTTATCTCAGATCAAAATTAAGAAAAAATATGCTTCTTCAAATACATTTGTGTAGGTTAACAGATTGTCATTAAACTTTTGGACTCTCTGGAGTACATGGTTTATCCATAAAGGAGATGCAGTATGCTCACTTAAATTAATAAATTTTAAATCTTTTAAGTGTGTAATTAGTAATGTTGGTCGTATGTATATCAAGCAAATGTAGAGAGCTGCAACTTTTTGGTACATTAAAATAACATCCATAGCATCAAACATCAGACTTTTTAACAAATATTGAAGATTGTCAGACCAAATGTTTATGCTTTGAAGTATATTTCATCACTAGTTACAGTTTTTTTCTCTCTTTTAATTTTAATTTTGAAATTGTGGGGTACAATTCAGGGTTAGGTATACAAATGTTCATTGTACAGGTACCCTTATTGATGAGGTGTGCCACCCATCCCCAGGCGAATATCAACTACTGTCAGTCCCAGTTACCCACCCCCCCGCCCCCTCCCCACAGTTTCTTGCTACTTTCAATCCCTTTTCTACAGTAATATGGCAGTTGTTCAAGGTCCACTTGCACGTGAGAACATGTGATACTCAGCTCTTTGTTTCTTTGAGAGATCACTCAGTATTATAAATTCTAATTCCACCCACATTGCTGCAAAGTTCATGATTTTGTTCTTCTTTATGACTGCATAGTATTCTATTTCATATATGTACCACTTTTTTTAATCCAATCCTCTTTTGATGGACAGCATGGTTGGTTCCATGTTCTTGTTACTGTGAACAATGCTGCGATAAACATACATGTGCAGATATCTTTTTTATAGAGTGACCTGAGTTCTTCCAGGTATATTCCCAGTAGGAAGATTGCAGGGTCATATGGAAGGTCAATTTTTAGAGCTTTTAGGAATCATCACACTGCTTTACACAGAGGTTGCACTAGTTTACACTCCCACCAGCAGTGTAGGAGTGTTCTATTTTCGCCACATCCTCTCCAGCATCTGTTATTTTTTGAGTTGTTGATTATGGCCATTCTGATTAGAGTTAGGTGGCGTCTCAGTGTAGTTTTAATTTGAATCTCCTTGATGACTAGTGAAGCTGAGCATTTTTTTCATGTGTCTGTTTGCTGCTCGGATGTTACAGTTTTAAATAGAAGTTAATTGCTTTTTCATGGCTGTGAATCAGAATTTGTAAGCCCTGTTCCAGTTGGTGTCCTAAATGTACTTTTAACCATTTCTTTAGAAATACATGGATGGATCTGCAGACAGTCCCTGCAGAGGAGAGAACTCTGTGGAGAAAATAATATGGTATTTATTGGTGCTCTTTACAGACATGAATTAATGTAGTATTGTAGAAAATGGTAGCTTTCCAATTTCATTTCTGGTTGCTAGGATTTTTAAAAAATAATTTAAAGTTATATATATATATGTAATAACTATATATGTAGTTTTATATATATAGTAAAAGTATTGTACAGATCCAAAAGCAAGAGGAAATATTGATCACGGTCAAAGAACACAGCCCCACTAACCTCTACCCTTTCCCTTCATGGACATAACCCTAGCCCCATCTCATGTCATAGTAGCTGAAGTAGTGCCCAGACTCACCTATTGCCACACTGATAATGGTTACCTAATACCCCTGGTTATTCAGGTACCCACCTAGGGGGTCTGAGGATGCCCTTTGTTCTCTGTCAGAGTCTCCTTGGGTGAAATGTCCACAGCAGATGGTCCAGACCTGTCTCCACTGAAGACACCCCCTGGACACAGCCTCTTTAGATGAATACTTCTGAGCTGGTTCATGAGGCTGGCAGAGGAACGGGTTGCCTTCAGGGCCTCCCTCTTGCTGCTGGGACTCTGGACATTCAGCTCAGTCTTCCCCAGGCCATCCCCTATGGTGCTATGCATCCTCTGAGGTGTGATTCCTAGGAACGAGAGGCAGCATGGCAAAGGCATGCAGATGACAGGCTAACTCTCCTACAGCCTGCACTTTGGAAGCCAAAGACACATCCTCTGCATGCAGAGGAAGAACTTATTTGGGCCCAGACACCTGCTGGTAACTACTCACGATGATCAAGGAGCCTTGCAGATGGATTACCCCTACATGCCTTCTGACTGTTACAGCCTCGGCCACCTGGAGGAGATTACTCTATCCATGGTCCCCATGAGCATGTGCAACAAGGGCCTTGAAGTAGTCATGCCTATGAAATCAAACCCCTCAAGTGTTCCCACGGGTTTGAGCACATTGTTTCCCAGATAGTGGCTGACCCCAAAGTAATGGGGCCCACATATAGCCTAGGAGAAGAGAAGATGGAACCCCTGTTCTCTGAGGCAAATATGAGTATGGCTCCAGGGATCCCCTCTCTCTTTTATAATTCCCATAATGGGAGAATAAAAGACCATGGCCAGGTGTCCTGTGCAATGTGTAGTCAATATCACAATAATGAAAAGTGTCTCCAAATGATAATAAATGTGCTTAGTGTAGTTAACAACATACTTCAAGGCTGTGATCTGAAGTACTATATTTTTCTCCTGAACCTATATACTGTTCATGATCCAGCTTCCTTGAATTCATCTGGGAGACATAATCTGATGGCTAATTATGATAGACAAACCTTTTATTATACTCTTTGACCTCATTCATCCATGTTAATACATAAAGATGGCCCACATGAAGGTCACTACCTTCCAGACCCGTATAGACTTTGTGGAGAAAATAATATGGTACTTATTGGTGCTCTTTACAGTCACGAATTAGTAGGATCTACTGTGACAATCAACAGAGTTCTCAAAAACCTTGGTGTGAACACTGATGGCAAATGGTGCAAATGCCAGAGAAGGGCAACCTGCATCATGGGCAACCTGGGATGACATGCATTCGGTAATTGTACCTTTGTATACCTAACAACATATATTTGGGGATGTGTAGGCGAGTGTGTTTTTGACAACCAAATTGATTATTATAATAAAGTACAACATAGGCTCACTGTGGGAACCACATGGTGGACGATGGGAAGCAATGTGACTGTGGCTTCTTAAAGCAGTGTCATGCTGATGAATGCTATCAAAATGAATGTTACTATCTAATGGGCTGTTTCTGTCATATAGGAATATGTTGCACAGAGTGCAAATTACTTCTCTGCAGGGACTCTCTGCAGACCCATCCAAAATATTTGAGATCTTCCAGAATATTGCTTTAGGACCACCCCAACCTGCCCTGCAGACTAGTATATGCAAGACGAAAGCCATTGCAGTGAAGAAGGCTACTGCTTTCATGGAATCTGTACTGACCGTCATGTGCACTACAAGGAAATCTTTGGAGCAGGTGTTCGGGATGGTGAGAACATCTGCTACAATATAAATAGGATTTGTTTCCAATTTGGATTTTTGTCACAGAAGTGTAAGATCAAACCGCCTCAGCTCTTGTGCTGAAAAGGATAAGATGTGTGAAAGACTAAGGTGTGCCAACATCACCCATCTTCCCCAGCTGCAGGAACATGTTGTATTCCATCAGTCATTGACAAGCAGGGTCACCTGCTTTGGGTTGGATAAACTGCGTTCAACAGAAGCAACTCATGTTGGACATGTAAGGAATGGTACTCTCTGTGCTCCTGGAAAGTTCTGTCTTAATACCTATTGCAGTGGGAGTGTGACTGCACTAAAGTATAACTGTCTCCCTGAGAAGTGCATTCGTAGAGGTATTTGCAATAACAGAAGGAACTGCCATTGTCATGTAGGCTGGGTCCCTCCATGGTGCCTCAGAGCAGGTCCAGTGGGTGTGTAGGCAGCTGGCCCCCCCCAAAAAGAATACGTAAAGTGGCACAAAGCCAAGAAGCAGCTGTCTATTTGAGAGTGGTCTTCAGTCATATTTGTGGCTCTTTGGGGTGTCCACAAATGTGCAAACTCTCAAGACCGTCATTGTTAAGGAAACAAAAGTTACTCAACCTATTTTAAAAAGAATAAGTCTTTCTCCCAGTCCCAGTAAAAATAGAGAAATTGGAAAGGGAACATCTGCTTAAAGAATCCATAGAAGAGAGGGCAAAGTTCAAGTCGTCTACATTTCTTGAAGTTTGCAGGAGACAGGGGTCCTTCCACACATCATGGGAATACAGGAGGTGTTGGTTTCTATCTAATGTTCTCTTTGTAGGTTCTTGATGCTCACTCTGAAATAAATTTTCAAAACCAAGTATCTGTGTTGTCTACATCTTTTATAAGCCCTTAGGAGACTAAAGTGAGCTTCAGGCTCTGGCCTGGGAGGGGACTTGAGCCAGCAGCTGGGTCTTCAACTGGGGTTGCCACTTCCTGAATGAATGGAAGTTGCCATGGCTCCTTGAAGGGCACATGTATGACATTTCTCCAGAAGTGTGCTTCTGAGCATGAGGTTTACTTCATTCTCCTGGTAATCTGTCCTCCAAGCCCAAAGTGAGTTTATGGCAATTGGGGGTTACTCTCAGCCAAGGCTGCCTGTTCCTCACTGGGATGGTTATGGGCTTTGAGGTGGGAAGGATGAGGGTTGAAATTCTCCACCAAGCACAGGCTGTGCCACATGAAGTCCAGATACCTCCAGGAAAGAAACTGCAACCAGGAGGTTGAATGTGGCTTCCAAGGTAATTCAAGCAGAAAAAGAGGTGAAAGTACCCTGCAAGGTACCTAGCATTGAGTGGGCATCTGTGCCTCTTAGTTCCTGTCTCCTTTTTTACCTCCACATGCCAATAAAATGAAGCATGAAAGTCAGCAGGGTATGTCGAGCTGAATGGCAGAAACCAAGTTAGCAGAAGAGCAGGCTAGTGGGGGTGGAAAGCTAGGCTTTCTGTGTTTCCAAATTGTTTAAAGGAAAGTGGACGTTAAATGGATAAACAACTAAGGGGGATGACATTTTAAGTTAGGTTACAGTTTCCAACTATATTGGAATTTTTTTTTTAATATTTTTTATTATGATGCTGTGGGGTACAGCTAAGGGTTAGTTATACAATTATGTTTCATTCAGGCACCCTGTTGATAAGAGGTGTTTCCCCATCCCCACACAGATATTTGCTACTGTTAATCCCATCTCCCTCCCACCCCATAGTTTCCCAGTACCGTCAGTCATTTTCTTATAGTATTACATTGGTTGTTCAAACAAAGCCTCCACCACCTACCACTGGGGAGAGGAGAACCTATTCAGTAAATGGTGCTGAGAAAACTGGCTGACCACATGCAGAAGATTGAAATAGGATCCCTATATATTGGAATTTTAAATGCAGTATAGATACACCAAAGAGTACTTAAAAGACAGGGACCACAAATCTAAGATAAAACCTCTTTCCCTCACCATTCACAGAAAACCAGCATGATTCTGTAGTCAGACTGGCAGTTTCCACGTACATGTAGAGTTAAAGCTGAAACGTTCTTATCCACAGAGCGTGCTTAGAACTCCCGCCCCTTTTCCAAATACATCTTGATATCTTCTCTTTGATGCTTCTTCCAAATTCTCACATTCAGCATACATTGAAGATCCAACTAATCCATCACTGCACCCCTCTCACCTCTACCCAATATTTTGCAAGTGAATATAAAAGGGGATCAGCGAACCTGCTCCCTGCTGTGTCCCATGGATGTTAGGTTTTTTGGGGGTGGTTTTTAGGACTCCATCCTCCCACTCTGGATGTCCCATTCCCCACGCCCCCACCACCCGTGTATCCTCCACCACTCTTGCTTCTTCCTCTTGTGCCACTTCCTCCACACCCACCACCCATGCTTCCCCCCCACACCTCACCATTCTCACAACCCACACTCATACCCTTTCCCCACACCCCCACCCACTCATGCATCCTCCTACTCAAGCCTTATCCCCAAGACCCCCACGACTCATGCATTTCTCCACTCCTGCATCTTCCCCCACACCCCCACCCTTTGTGCATCTCCTTCCTCTTGTATCTTCCTCTACACCCCCAACACTCATGTATCCCTCCACTCCTGGATTGTTTCCCACACCCCCACTACTCATGCATCCCCCACACATTCATCTTCCCCCAATCCCTCCTCTCATGAAAGCTTGCATGTGTGCATCTTTCTCCAAACCTCCTGCACTCACTCCTCAGCCCACTGGGGTCTCTTCCCACCCCCCCACCACTCTCGCATCCTTCCTTTCATGCATCGTCCCCTCCAGTCCCACCCCTCGGGCATCTCCCTACGTGTACTCTTCCCCCTTCTCCACCACTCATGCATTTCTACATTCGTGCACGCTGCCCCACATCCCCACGACTCAAGCATTCCCCTCATGCCTCTTCCCACACAGTCCCAACACTCATGCATCCCTCAGGTTCCCTCACACCACCAGTCATGCATCCCCCCACTCATACTTCTTCCCCAACACCCTCATGACTCCTGTATCTTTCCCCACACCTCCACCACCCAAGCATCCCCCTACTTGTGCAACCTCTTACACACCCCCAACACTCGCTCATCCCTCCATTTCTGTGTCTTCTCCCTGCCCCACAACTCATGCGTCCTTCCACTCTTGCATCTCCTCCTATACCCCACCACTCATGAATGCCCGCACTCGTGCAACCTCCTCACACTCTGCAATTCATGTACCCCTTCACCTGTGCATCTTCGCCATACTCCACCACTCATGCACCTCCCACTCTTCCCCCACATCCCACCACTCATGCATTACTCACCTGTGCCTCTTTCCCCACAAACCCACACTCACACTTCCCCCCAATCATGCATCTCTCCCACACTTCCACCACGCATGTGGCCCTCCTCAGGTATCTCTCCCCACACCCCATATTTTATGCATCTCCCTCCTCATGTATTTGCAACCACCTCCCCACTACTCATGCATCCTCCCACGTGTTCCCCTTCCCTCACTCCCTCACGACTCATTCACCCCCTCTTCATCCATGTTCCCCCATACCCTGCCACTCCTGCATGCCCCGCTCATGACTTTTGCGCCACACCCTACCCACGTATGTGTTCCCCAACGGTGCCTCTTGCCCCACATTTCCATCACTCATGGATGCCTGCACTTGCACCTCTTCCCCTACACCTCCACTACGTATGCATTCCTCCACTTGTGCATCTTCCCACACATCTCAACCACTCATCCACCCTTGTGCCTCCTCCCACAAACACCAGCCACGCATGAATTCTGCCATTCTTGCCTCTGATTGCACACCTCCACCACTCATGGATCGCCCACTTATGCCTCTTCACCCACACTACCCCCATTCATGCATCCCCTCCCGCATGCACCTTTTCCCACACACCTACCACTCAGGCGTCCCCTCACCCGTGCCTCTTCTTCCACAGTCCTGCCCCTTATGCATTCCCCCACTAGTGCTTCTTCTCTCAGACCCCCAACACGTATGCATCTTCCTCTCAGGTATCTCACCCGCCCCACTCTCCCACCACTCACGCATCTCCTCACTCATGTATCACCCTCCCACACCTCCACGACTCATGCAGCCCCCACTCATGTACCTTTCTCCACTCTCCACCATTCATGCCTTCCCCAGTCTTGTTTTCCCCCCACATCCCATCATTCATGCATACCCCTCTCATGCCTCTTTCCCACACCCCACAATGTGTGTCTCCCCTAACTCGTGACTCTTCCTCCAAACCCAAACCACTCATATATCCCCCACTCACTCCTCTTTCTCCATTTCCCAGGATTCATGCTATTTCTCACTTGTGCCCTTTCCCTCACACCCTAAGATGCACGCATCCCCTCACTCAGGTATCTCCTTCCACACCCCCACCACTCATGCCTCTCCCCACTCCTGTATCTCCCCCCCACATTCCCACTACCCATGCATCCCTTCACTTGTGCATCTTTGCTCACACCCATGCCTACCTGTTCATGCATCTTCCTCTGCAGCAGCATCACACATTTATCTCCCCACTCATGCCTTTTCCCCCTCACCCCAGCCACTCATGCATCTCCTACATGTGTCTCTTCCCCACACTCCACCACTCATGCATCCCCCGCCTGTACATCTTCCCCCACATGCCCACCACTCATGCAAACACCGACGCATGTATCTTTTTTCTACACCCCACCTCTCATGCATTTTCCACTCATGCCTCTTCCCCCACATTCCACTACTCCTGCTTCCACTCACTCATGCGTCTCTCCCCACACCACCCCACTCCTACATCAATTCATGCCCCTCCCTCCACACCTACACCACATCAGCATCCCCCACTTGTGCCTCTTCCCCCACCCCCCACCACTCATCCATCACCTGAACATGTATCTCCTTCCCACACTCAACACTCATGCACAATAAATCTCCCCACTCGGGTCTTTCTTCCACACCTCCAGCACTCATGCATACCCCACTCATGGATCTCCCCCACACCCCCCCAACTCATGCATTCCCTCACTCATCCAAATTCCCACACTCCCTCCGCTCATGCCTCCTCCCACTTACGCATCTCTTCCTACATTCTACCGCTCTTACATTCCTCATTCATGTCTCTTTCCCCACATCCAACCACTCATGCATCTCACGCCTCTTTCTCCACTCCCCACCACACATGCTCCCCCCTGCTCATGCATCCTCCCCCACACCCCAACTACTCATGCAACCCCCACTTGCTCCTCTTCCCCACACTCCCACCACTCATGCAAACTCCCTCATGCCTCCTCCTCCACAGCCCCTCTAATCATGCATCCCCTCACTCATGATCTTTCTCCACACTTCCGAGACTCATGCGTCCACCACACATGCATCTCCTCCATCACCCCAGCTCTCATGCATCCCTGCTTAGGCAACTTCCCCCACAACCCAACTATTCACGCATCCCCCATTTATGCCTCTTTTCTCGAACTTCCATCACTTATGCACCCTTCTATCATGTCACTTCCCACACTCTTACCACTCATGCACCATCCACTCATGCTTCTTCCTCCACATTCCCACCACTCACTTATTCCTCTACTCATATGTGCCCCCCAAACCCCCATCACTAATTCATATCCCACTTGTACATCTTCCCACACTCCCACCATTCATGCACTCCTCCACTTGGGCCTCCTTTTTCACACCCCCTCCACACATGCATCTCCCACTCATGCCTCTTCTTCCACACTACTGCCACTTATTCATCCCCCAATCATGCATCTTCCTCCTTATTCCCACCACTCAGGCATCTCCCCACTTGTGCATCTTCTTCCATACCTCCAAGACTCATGCACAGTCCAAACATGCATCTCCTCCTACACCTTCACCGGTCATGCATCCCTCCTTCTGCCTCTTCCCTCACACCCCCACCACTCATTAATTCCCCACTCATGAATTTTCCCTTACATCCCCATCATTTATGAAGCCTTCCATACCTGCATCTTCCACCACACATCACCACTCAAGTATCCCCCATTTTTGCCTATTTCTCCACTCATGCATCTTCTCACTCATGAATATTCCCCCATTCTCCCCTATTCATGCATCCCCCCACTCGTGTTTCTTTTCACACTCCCACCATTCATGCATCCCCCCCACCTGTGCCTCTTTTCCCACACCACCACTCATGCATTCCTCATTAATCACGTATCTTCTTCCACGACCCCATCATTTTTGCATCCCTCATTACTTGTGTTTTTCTCCACATACCCACCACTCATGTCTCCCTCATTATGCATGCATCTTCTTCCAAATCCCCACATTTATGCATTCCTCCAATATCTGGATTAAAGATGTACCATCTCAATCTTTATTACTGTCAACAGACCCTTCTAACACACAAAGATTCCTGTAGACTCAAGGTAAAGGTTTGGAAAAAATATCCCATGCCAACAGAAACCAAAAATGAGCAGTATTACTCACTTTATTTCAAAACATTTTTAAATTAGCAACAGTGAAAAAGTCAAAGTTTAATGTACAACTATTAAAGGATCAATCCAACAAGAAGATATAGCAATTCTAAATATCTGCACCTAGCACCAGACCTCCAAGGTTTATTAAACTAATTCTACTAGAGCTAAGAAAAGAAATAGACACCAATAAGATAATAGTAGGAGACTTCAACACTTCCCTGACAGCAATAGACAGATTATCAAGGCAAAAAGCCAACAAAGTACCTTGGAATTAAACTGGAATCTAGGGCAAATGGCCCTAACAAACATCTACAGAATATTCCATCCACAAATTATAGTTTTTACATTTTTCTCACCAGCACATTGAACATTCTCCAAGAGATATCATATTATAGGCCAAAAATCAAGTCAACTAAAAAAAATCAATAATATCAAATATCTTCACATGTGAATAAAACCAGACATTAACTCTAAGAAAATGTCACAAAATCAAACAAATACATGTAAGTCAAGCAATCTGCTCCTGAATAATCCTTGAGTCAGCAATGAAATCAAGATAGAATTTTTTAAATCTCTAGAAATGAATGACAACAATGACACAAGTTATCAAAATCTCTGGTGCACAGCCAAGTCTGTGCTCAGAGGAAAATGTATAGTACTTAAAACCTACAAAAAAGACTGATTCCATATTGATAATCAAAGGTCACATCTCAAGGAACAAGGAAAAACACAAATAAATCAAACCCAACGCTAGCAGAAGAAAAGAAATAACAAAGATCAGAGCAGAACTAAATGAAATTGAAGCCAAAAATAAATACAAAATATCAATGAAACAAAAATTGGTCCTCTTCCAATATGGGCAAAATTTATAGAATATTAACTAGATTAAGAAATGGAGAAAGAAAAATTCAAGCTAACTCAATCAGAAATGAAAATGAAGACATTATGACTGATGCCACAGAAATACAAAAGATCAGTCAAGATTATTATGAACACCTCAATGCAAACAATCTAGAGAATATAGGGAAAATGGATAATTTCTTGGAAACATACAAACCCCCAATCTTGAATAAAAAATAAATTAAAATTCTAAAAGACCAGTAACAAGCAACAAGATTGAGATAGTGACTAAAATTCTCCCCAAAACAACAACAAAAAGTCCAGGACTTGTTGGACTTACAACTAAAGTCTTCAAGGCTTTCTAAAAAGAACTGATATGAATCCTGCTGAAGATATTTCAGTAGATTAAAGGGAAAGTATTCTTGCTAACTTCTTCTAAAAAGTCAGTATCACCTTAATACCAAAGCCAGGAAAAGACACAACAACAAAAAACAAAACTACAGATCAATATTCCTGATGAACATAGATGCAAAATCCCTCAACATAATACTAGCAAACCGAATTCAACAGCACATTAAAAATATATATACCACAATCAAGTGCATTTTTATCCCAAGGATATGAAGATAGTTCGACATCTGCAAGTCAATAAACATGAACCAACCCATAAACAGAATTAAAAACAAAAATCATGTGATCACTTCAATAGATGCAGGAAAAGTACTTGATAAAATCAAGTGTCCTTTCATGACAAAGCCCTCAATAAATTAGGCATACAGGAACATTTCTCAAAATCATAAAATATATATATGAAAAACCTACAGCCAACATCATCTTGAATGGAGAAAAGTTGAATGCAATCCCCCTCAAAACTGCTACAAAGCAAGAATGCCTTCTTTCACTGCTCCTATTCAACATAGTACTGGAAGTTCTAGCTGGAGAAATCAGGCAAGAGAAAGAATTCTTATCCAAATTGAAAAAGAAGAAATAACTATCTCTGTATGCTGACATTATAATATTATACCTAGATAATCCTAAAGATGCCTCCAAAAGACTCCTGGACTTGATAAAAATTTAGAAAAGTTTTATAATTCAAAATCAACACATACCAATCAGTAGCAATGCTATACATCAACAGCGACCAAGGTGAGAATCAAATTAAGAACTCAATTCCATTTTCAATAGTAGCTAAAAAGCTAACATGCCAAGGAATATACTTAACCAAGGAGGTGAAAGATCTCAGCAAGAAGATCTTTAAAACACTGAAAAAACATGCAGAGAACACAACCCAGTAGAAAACATCCTATGCTCATGGATTAGAAGAACCAATGTTGTTAAAATGACCATATTACCCAAAGTAATCTAAAGAGTCAACCTATTCAATATCAAAATACTGTACCATTTCACAATTAGAAACATTAATTCTAAAATTCATATGGTTCCCAAAAAGTGCCAGAATAGTCAAAGCAATCCTAAACAAAAAGAACAAAGTTGGAGGCATCATATTGCCTAACTTCAAATTACACAAAAGGGTAGAAGTAACCAAAACAACATGATACGGCTACAAGGGCAAACACACGGACCAATAAAACGGAAAAGAGAATCCAGAAATAAACCCAACTGCAACCAACTGATCTTCACCCAAGCAGACAAAAAGTACACTGGGGATATCACACCCTATTCAACAAATGGTGCTGGGGAAATTGGATAGCTACATGCAGAAAAATGAAACTTGAGCTTTATCTCTCACCATATACAAAAATTGACTCCAGTTGGATTAAAGACTTACATGTTATACCTGAAACCATAAAAATCCTAGCAGAAAACCTAGGGAATACTCTTCTAGATATCAGCCTAGGTGAAGAACTTATGTCTAAAATCCCAAAAGTAAATGCACTAAAACAAAAACAAATATGTGGGGCTTAATTAAACTAAAAAGCTTCTGCATGGCCAAAAAAAAAAGCAGAGTAAATAGACCACCTAGAGAGTGGGAGAAGATATTTGCAATTTATGCATCTGACCAAAGGCTAATATCCATAATCTACAAAGAACTCAAACAAATCAGCAAGAGAAAACCAAATAACCCTAATTAAAAGTGGGCAAATCATATGAACAGATATCTCCCAAAAGAAGATGCACCAACGGCTTACAAATTTGGAAAAATGCTTAGCATCACTCATCGTCAGGGAAATGCAAATGAAAACCACAAAGAGATACCACCTTACACAAGTCAGAATGGCCATTATTTTAAAAAATCAAACAATCTCACCACTTGTTTCTAACCAAAGGAACAGAGGTCATTGTATTAAAAAAGACAACTGCACTCAGATGTTTATAGCAGCATAATTTGCAATGGCAAAGATATGGAATAAACCTAAATGCCTATCAACTGATCAGTGGAAAATTAACATGTGTATGTATACCATGGAATACTATTCAACAATAAAAAACAATGAAATAATGTCTTTTGCAGCAATTTGTATGGAATGGGAGACTATTTCAAGTGAAGTAAAGTAGGAACAGAAAAACAAACACCACATGTTCTCACTTATGAATGGTAGCTGAACTGAGGATCTGCAAAGGCATAGCGAATGGTATGATGGATTTTACAGACTGAGAGAGAGGAGAGTGAGAAGGGGTGGAGTGATGAAAAGTCACCTTTTGGGATCAA
Organism: Carlito syrichta; assembly: GCF_000164805.1. Lineage (NCBI taxonomy): Eukaryota > Metazoa > Chordata > Mammalia > Primates > Tarsiidae > Carlito > Carlito syrichta. The sequence continues at coordinate 110,613 of NW_007253060.1, forward strand.
TGTGCTAAGTCCACTTAAAGCCCAGACTTATTGGCCAACATACAATGCATCCACGTAACTAAGAATTATTTATACTCCCTCACACTACTGAAATTAAGAGAAAAAGCAAAAATCGATTGCAAGACCAGACTGCACTGCTCTGAGATAGGGCAGAGAGCACAAGCCATTTAATGAGTATAGGGAGGTGAGGGTCCTCAAGGTCTTGCATTTTGCCCATGTGGACAATAAAGCTCTGATGGCCTGCAGACTAAGAGGTATTCAGAGAGAACCATCTTGTTTAGGAAGGCACCCAGAAAGTAGGTGACAAGAAATCTTCCTGTGAGGGAAGTAGACAGAGGTACCTTGTTACCTTGCTTCTCCTTGAGTGCTCACCAGGTCTGTAGTCAGCACAGGGTGTGGTTAAAGGAGGTGTCAACTGGTTGCTTGTGAATACCTTAAAATCAGGTGTAGTTTTGTTGTCTTAAAATGAGCCAGCGTCTCAAAAATCATCCATCATGACCAAGTAGGCTTCATTCCTGGCATGCAAGGCTGGTTCAATATTCGTAAAACCATAAATGTAATTAAAT
>NW_007253061.1:0-936 GCF_000164805.1 Carlito syrichta
GTATTCCAGGCATGGGCCACCACACCAGACCTCCTGGTTCATTTTTGACAAAGGATCGAGGCCCGGCTACGGGGCTCAGCTTCATCATCTCAGCACTTTGGGAGGTCGAGACCAGCAGCCAACCTGAGCCCACGGGCCGAAGCCCACCCAGGAAACTCAGTGAGACCTCTTCTCTACTCTCCATGTCAAATAAGGTGGGTGTGGTTGCATGCACCTTTCTTTACGGCTCCTCAGAAGGCCAGGTAAGTCTCGTCAGAGCCCAGCGGGCCACAGCTGTGATGACTGGGATCGAGACACTGCCTTCTAGTCTTAGTGATGGAGTGAGACTCCGACTCAAAGAAAAAAAAGGAAAAGAGAAAAAAAAAGAAGAGCATCTAGTTCTGTATGGAGTTGGGATCATCATGAATAGATAGAGATCATTTGGGAAGGAGGCCCCAGCCTTGTGCCTAGAGTTCCCGAAAGATGGCGAATCGGCAGACAGTTTGACTGTGACTTTGGGAGGCCAAGGCAGGACTACTGGAGCCCGGGAGTTTGAGACCAGCCTAGTCCACATATCGAGACCTCATCACTCCCCAGAACACAAACACTGGAGTAGTGCGTGGTGGTGCCCACGGTCCTGTCTACATGGTATGGAGTGGTCTCCATCCTGGGGAATTCCTTTCTGTTACCCTTTCCAATAGAATGTGTGAGTCCAGGCTGGGCACCATGTCGCGTGTCTGTCAGCCTTGTGCCCTGGGAAGCTGAAGCAAGAGGCTGCCTGAGAAGGGGTCAGAGACAAGCCCAGGTGACATGGCCAGACCTTGTCTCAGCAAGAATTCCCCAAAGTCGAGTCAGGCATGATGGCCCTCGGAGTCCCAGCTGCTCTGGTGCCAAAGTGGGAGGACAGCATGAGCCCCACAGGTTGAGAACCACGGGAGCCACTATCTTGCCACCGTA
>NW_007253061.1:1882-2796 GCF_000164805.1 Carlito syrichta
CAACCCCAAGCAAAAGCCAGAAAACCTTGCGTGAAGGCAGGCCTCGGCAGAAGGATTGACTCTGGACCAGAGTTCAAGACTAGGCCTTAAGACCAGGATGTTGACCTAAAGGAAAGACTGTGATTGTTTAGGAGGTCCACAGGATGAGAGGATGGCTCGAGTTGGGTGGTTTGAGAGCAGCCTGGGCAAACTAGTGAGGAACAAAAGAAAGAAAAAAGGAAAGAAAGAAAGAAAGAAAGAAAGAAAGAAAGAAAGAAAGAAAGAAAGAAAGAAAGAAAGAGAAAGAAAGAAAGAAAGAAGAAAAAAAGAAAATCATTATTCTGCCAAACGTCTGTCCTCAGTCTTTCCTCCTCACTCTCCCCACATTTGAGGGGCCTCAAGCTCGGGATCTTCCAGTCCCAAACCACCTAAAGACTGACCCCACGTTGATGTGGGAATTCCTGAGTACTTGGACCGGTTCCTGCTGGCACTCCTCTCCAAATGGAGAATTGTGTCCCCAGGCAGGTCGACCCTCTGACTCAACAACGAAGACCTTCTGCCAGGAAAGACCAGGGGTACATCCCTCACGTGGGGACACTTCTTTCCCACTAATCCCATTATTCCTGGCTCTAAATTCAGTTGCCATGTGAACACACCATGCGCAATTGAGAATCAGTGTACAATACTGATGTTTCTGGAGACAGATTCTGGTTCTGTTGCCCAGACTGGAGCCTGGGTACAAGACCGTCATTCACTGCAAGCCTCAAAATCGTGGTCTCCGGCGATCCCCCCACCTTAGCCTCCAGAGTGGCTGAGAAGTTGGGCACCTCAACCCCAGATATCCTGTTTGGATGAGTGCAGAGAAACGCCTCCCTGTGTTACTCATGCTGACCTTGGACTTTTGGGCTCCAGCACTCCTCCTGCCTCAGCTTCCC
>NW_007253061.1:4052-5017 GCF_000164805.1 Carlito syrichta
CACTCTGTGCCCAACGGCAGCCCTAACTCTGGGCCATCCTTTCATTGAGCTCACAGAAGTCTTTGCTGTGGGGCACGGGGGTGAAGGGTGGAGGCAGGCCTTCTTGGGTGCATGGCCAAAGGTGCGGGATGGACTTGCCTGGTGTCTACCTTTGAAACCTCCCATGAACGACAGGTCGGAAAGTGCCTTTTCCTCTCCCATGCATGAGGGTGAATTCTCACGCTGGGTGGCAAGGGTGGTAGTGGTGGTGGTGATTATGATTATGGGTCAGAACGGTGCCCTGTCAGCAGGCAGGAGTGCAAGGGCATACTCATGGCTACCGAGGGTTCCACCTTCTGGGCTCAGGTGATCCTCCTGCTGTGGCCCCCTGAGTGGCTGAAACCATATGCCTGCACCACCACATCTAGCTAATCTTCTGATTTATTTTTATTGGCCGAGATGAGGTCTTGCCCCATATCCCAGGCTAATGTCAGACCCACAGGCTCAGGCCATCCACTTGCCTGCACTGCAGAAGGGTGGGAATGCCAGCCTGAGACTCTGATCCTGGCCTGTGATTGTTGTGGTGGTAGTGGTTGGTATTATTATTCTTAGTCAGAGTCCCGCTGTGTTACCAAGGCTGGAGCGCAGGGCCCCACTCTCATACACCATGGCCTCCACTGGCTGGGCTCCCATGATCCTCCTGCCACAGCCTCACGAGTGACCAGAAGGACAGGCGTGTGAAACCACACTTGGCTCATTTTTTTGTTTCTGGTAAAGACGAGGTTTGCCAAGGTGCCCAGGCAGGTCTCAAACACGGGGGCTCAGGCCATCCTCTAACCTCAGCCCCCCCAGAGCACCAGGATGACAGGTGTGAGCACCTGTGCCCCGAATCCACACCCCTCTCAGGGCCCCACCATGAGGCCCACTTCCTTCCAATGACCCGGGACCCCAGAGAGGGTGGCCAGAGTTGCCAACTGAGTCCTCCC
>NW_007253062.1:0-421 GCF_000164805.1 Carlito syrichta
AAAAAAAAAAAAAAAAAAAAAAAAGCCTTGACCTGTTAGACCAGGGCAATCCTTCTGTTACAGCCTTCCAAGTAGCTGGAACCATAGGCACTCACCACCATGCCTGGTTAATTTTTTGGTTTACTATAGAGAGAAGGTCTCACCAAGTTGCCCAGGCTGGTCTTGAACCCATAAGCTTAGGCAATCTTCTCGCCTCTGCCTCCCAAAGTGCTGAGACTACAGGCATGAGCCATTGTACCGCGTGAAAGAAATGTTTTCAAGTATAACTGCAAGATGTCATTTTTATTCTTTTTTTTATTTTTTATTTTTTTGAGTTGGAGTCTCACTCTGTCGCCCAGACTGGAGTGCAGTGGCTGCTCCCGGCCACCACAGGCTCGACCTGCTGGGCTCCAGGGATCCTTCTGCCTCAGCCTTCCGAGTA
>NW_007253062.1:788-2128 GCF_000164805.1 Carlito syrichta
AGTTCAAGACCAGGCTGGGCAACAAAATGAGACCAGCAGCAAAAATTTTTTTTTTTTTTTTGAGCTGGAGTCTTATTCTTTCACCCAGGCTGGAGTGCAGTGGCATGCTCACGGCCACTGCAGCCTCGACCTGCTGGGCTCAGGTGATTCTTCTGCCTTAGCCTTCCAAGTAGCCGGAACTACAGGCATGCACCATAACGCCTAGTTAATTTTTTGGTTTATTGTAGAGAGAGGGTCTCATCAAATTGTCCAGGCTGGTCTCAAACCCATGGGCTCAGGCAATCTTCTCACCTTGGCCTCCCAAAGTGCTGGGACTATGGTCGTGAGCCACTACACCCGGCTCAGCATCTCCATCTTTTTTTTTTTTTTATTTCCCCAAAATTCAGTGTTTGCATATTTTTGAAAATTTTGAGTAGTGCATAATATTGAAATTATAGAATCCCTGAGCACATAGACTAATCTTGTTTAATAACAATTGTTGCATAAAAAAATAGCCAGGCTCGGTGGCTCAGCCTGTAATCCCGCGCTTTTGGGAGGCAGAGGTGAGTGGATTGCCTGAGTCCGCGGGTTCGAGACCCGCCTGGGCAGCGAGACCTCATCTCTACAATAAATAAAAAAATCAGCCGGGCGTGGTAGCGCATGCCTGTAACTCCGGCTACTCGGAAGACTGAGGCAGAAGGATCACCGGAGCCCAGCATGTCGAGGCTGCGATGGCCAGGAGCGACCACTGCACTCCAGTCTGGGCGACAGAGTGAGACTCCAACTCCAAAAAAAAAAAAAAAAAGAAAAAATTACTTAAAGCTACAATGAAAAAGAGTCTGTACTTATAAGCAGCGATAGAAGTTATGTAAAACAGCCACAAGAGCCATGGAGAATGGTCAACAGAAAACTATTCAAAAATAAAAGAGACTTGGGTAGATGCTTTCTTAGTTAAAATAGTAATGCCTTCCTTCTTTTCCCATGTGCAAAACGAAAAAAGAAAAAGGGAAAAACAGGCAGTGGCTTAGACCTGTAGTCCCAGCAATTTGGGAGGCTGAGGTGGGAGGCTTGCTTGCAGCCAAGTGTTCGAGGCTGTTATTCTTGTGCCACTTCACTCTAACCTGGGCGACTTGGGTAGAAAGCATCTACCCAAGACTCTCTCTTTTTTTTTTTTTTTTCTATCTCAGAAAAAAAAAAAAGGAAAGAAAAAGAGAAAATGATAATTAAAGATTTTCTTTAAAAAGAACAGAAATTGGCTGGGTTTGGTGGCTCAGCCTGTAATCCCAGCACTTTGGGAGGCCGAGGTGAATGGATTGCCTGAACCCACGGGTTCGAGACCCACCTGGGCAACTTGGTGAGAC
>NW_007253062.1:2358-2833 GCF_000164805.1 Carlito syrichta
TGAGACTTCAACTCAAAAAAAAAAAAAAACACAAAAAAGAATAGAAATTTTTTAAAAATCAAAAAAAGAGTAAAATAAATTATTAAAAATTTTAATTCTAAAAATTGAATTAATTTAAAAAAATATTACAAATAAACCGAAAATAGCAATGCTGATGCTATACCTTCATGGTTAACTTAGAATGTTTTAGAACTCTGTGTCATGTTGACGTCATGTTGACATAATTACACTATGTAACAATTCACTTATATATCCATTTTTTTTTTTTTTTTTGAGTTGGAGTCTCACTCGGTCGCTCAGACTGGAGCGCTTTGGCCGCTGTGCTTTCTTGTAGACTCGATCTGCTGGGATTTGCCGGGCCTACCCCTTCCACGTCTCACAGGACGGCATTCTGATTGGTGGGATCTGAATTTCATTTGGAACCCTACCTGTGAGGGAGTTTCAGAAAAGCGGTTTTCAACTTTACAGCTCTGTA
>NW_007253062.1:2853-9740 GCF_000164805.1 Carlito syrichta
TCCTTCCGCCTCAGCCGTCCAAGTAGCTGGAACTACAGGCGCGCGCTACCACACCCGGCTGATTTTTTGATTTATGGTGGAGATGAGGTCTCACCAAGTTGCCCAGGTGCATCTCGAACCCGTGGGCTCAGGCAATTCACTCACCTCAGCCTCCCAAGACACGGGATGACAGGCTGAGCCACCGAGCCTGGCTTATATATCCTTTTATATATCTTGTCTCTATCTTGTGTATGTAAGTTGGTAGTCACCATTTTTGGGAGGCAGATCTTAGTAAATACTGAGTGAATGTGAATGAATGACTGACTACTGTACCAAACAGTGTAGACCACTTACTGAGCGACTGACACAGTGAACAGGATGTAGGGAAGATATGAACTGTAGTCTCAGGCATGCAAGGCTTTAATAGTTGAGTCCCAGCGACTTGTCTTTCAAATATTATTGCACCATTCTTAGGGTTTCCCCTGATTACTAACCTTTGTGGGTAGGGTTTTTTCTTTTTATTTATTTATCTATTTATTTATTTATTTTGAGTTGGAGTCCCTGTTGCCCAGACTGGAGTGCAGTGGCCGCTCCCGGCCACCGCAGCCTCGACCTGGGGGCTCCGGCGATCCTTCCGCCTCAGTCTTCCAAGTAGCCGGAATTGCAGGCATGCACTACCACGCCCGGCTGATTTTTTTTTATTTATTGTAGAGATGAGGTCTCGCTGCCCAGGCGGGTCTCGAACCCGCGGGCTCAGGCAATCCACTCACCTCAGCCTCCCAAAGGAGCGGGATTACAGGCTGAGCCACCCGGCTGTGGGTTTTTTCTTTTAATGGTTGCTCACTACAGGGCACATGTCCACTAGGCAGGACACACCTCTTTGGGGGAGGGGAGAGCTGGCTAAAAACCTAAGACAGCTAATAGTCAGGCACTGGTCACTACCCCATTTAACTTGATCAAATCACTTTAACATCATCTTCGGCCAAACACACCAGAAAGTGTAGAAAATGGCAGTCCATGTTGTCAGTGTGACTTATGTGAGCCACACCCATCTTTTGGGTGGATGTGATTTTTTAAAACTAATTTAATCACCCAATGTTCCACTTTAGGAAAAGATGTACATTACCTCTGTGAAGGTAATGTACAAATATTCATAGACAATTTCAAATGAGTTGAGCTTGCAGTATACATTTGATGTTTATAACATTTAACTTAAAAAAGCAACTTGAAAAAAACAATCATTGTTTGCAGGCATTGAATGAGGAAAGGACTCACACAGACATTTCTGGAACTAATAAGCTATTTTTCTGCTTCCTTCATGTTTCAGTTACTTACATAGTTACATGAGCTAGTTTTTCCCAATATTAGTAGTATTTTGGGGGATCATTTTCTTCTAAATTACCTTGAGATGCTATCATTTCACACGTTGCTTTGATCAGTGGCACAGTATATTCTTTAGCATTTATAAAATTTGGTAAATATTATTACTGTAACTTTCTGGTTAAATTCTCTTAAAGCAAGCAGGAAACAAATGAAGAATACACAGACTTTTCTTTCCCCTTTTAAAAAAAATGCATGTTGGCAGTTGAAAACAGGTGCTAATGCAGTTTATTCATGATATGAGAAAGATCAATGTACATTTGAAACTCTTCCTTTTTTCGGAGCAGAAAACTGTAAGGGTTGAGTAAAACAGAAAACAGAGTCCTTTTCTAAATATAGCAGCGTCATATGACCCCGCTGGTCTTTGTACTCAGAGAATTAAGGTATTAGACACATTGCTTCATGAATGTAGCATATAATTACTCTAGGGAAGGGGGAGCATGACCAGCCAACACAGATATAAATGTTGGGCTTGTGACTGTCCTTTTTGATCTAAGGAAATAGACTAGAATATTGTTAACACGTCCCCACGTGACAGCTTGTCATTTGGGCAAACTTTCCCACTGCGCACAGAAAAAAACAGTTCTTCCAACTCTTTGGTTTTATTTTTCTACCCCTTTTCACAGTAGTTGATGTTCAAACACTTTTTTACACTGTAGACTTTTTTTTTTCCTGTTTCCTTCTTTAACTGTGAGATCTCAAACTGAGGCTAATTCAATTGTGTCGGTTATCATGATCATTCATGACATAATATAGCTCTCAGTTTAGATCCTCTGTAATGAGTCTCTGTGAATATGATGTTTTGTTTGCTTTGTTTTTTTAAAGGAATCTTTATAGGGTAATTTGGACATGTATCCTTAAAGCTCTTAGGGCCTTTTAAAAAACATCTTTATTTTTAAAGAGCATTTCAAGTTTACTACATTTCTGGGGTACATTAAAGATTAGGAATCAGGAATTCAAGCGCTATCATTGAATTTAGATGTGTTTTTCTGCAAAGTAAAATCCTCATAAAACCATTTCTATGTTGCCGGAAGCAGATCTTTCTAGCCAAGCAAGGGCCTGCAGAACCCCGGTTAGGAACGAAGACTGACTTTTGCAGGGGAGTGGGGGCGGGGAGTCCATACATATTAAGATTGAGGAAAGGCCTGCCCGAGCTTGGATAAAAGCAGCTGTTCTCACATTTGCTATCAGCATTTAGCAGGGGGAACATTTTTATGTTTGCCCCCTGGGCCCACATGCGGGAAGGAATAGGAGGAAGTTACTAGGATTGTTGCATACTTGAAGGAAGCAGAAGCCTCAGCTGGTTGTTAAAAAAATCAATTTAAAAAATAAATAAATAATGGGGCAGAGGCATACAGCAAGTTGTGGACCAGAACTTGAGAATTTGGCTCCAGGATTCTGGTGTTGCTATTCAGATACGTACTCCCAGGTCCTTTGACCTGTCACTGAACCATGTTTGATAACAATACCCATGGATTAGTTTCATATGCCCCTTATAAAATTTTTTTTTATAAACCTTTTACTACATATTGAATTTTTTTTTTACATATTGAATTTTTTAACAATTAGAATGCATTTCTGTATTATTATATAGCTAAAAGTATTCGTTAAAACTATATATATGATCTTTTAAAAAAAATTTTTAAATTTTTAAATTTTTTAAAATTTTAATCAATTTTTTTTAATGATATTGTGGGGTGCAGTTAAGGGTTGGAAATACAAATATGCTCCGTTCAGGCAGCCTTGTTGATAAGAGGTGTCTCCCCGATGATCTTTTGACATATAAATATATACATCTTTTTGACAAATAAGTCAAAAGACTCCAAATTTTTAAAAACACCCATTTTCAAAACAACCCTCCCAAAGTTAAATTAAAAGTGGAGTTGGTTTCTATGACCTTTGCTTGTCTTAAAAAACAAAAATTAAACAAACTGCTTTTCTGGAATCTCCCTTGCAAAACGATAAATCATAACTTTATCAACTTCCCCAGAGGCCCTCAAAACAAAAGAAAAAGGTTTAGCTGAGATCCATGGCTCTGTAAATTCATCCTAAAAGGTAGCATTCCCCGAAATGTATTTTGTTCACAGCACAACCTTTGAAGAACCGCAAAAACAGCTTTCCTTTTTTGAAGGCTGAGTGAGGATCCTTGGCCAAAGGGAAACTCAGGCAGGCAGCGGTCACGATTCACTGGGATCGCTCCAGCTTCTGGGTTTAACTTCCTTAATTGCAGAACTGAAGCGGCTAAAGTGTTGGGTGATCAAGAGTTAAGAGTTTCAAAGTTAAGGAAACCTAGCGTCCTTGCACGTCCGTGCTCTCTCTCTCTCTCTCTCTCTCTTCCTTTCTATTTTTTTCTCTCTCTCTTCTTCTCTTTGTTAATAAACTAAGGTGCTTGATAGTTCACTCATACTCAGGAGAATTATTTTACTTTGTAAAATGTGGAACGTATCCAGAAGAGAAAGAGTTCCCCCCAGTAAGATCATCTATGGCCATTTTCTGCCTTTTTGTGAAGCTTCCCTGAATCTTAGCCGTGACTGCATTTCGGATTAATCACTGGGGCTCCAGCTAATTCAGGAACCACACTCCACTGGCACTGAACTATCTCCAGAAGACGAATCCACTAAAATCCACTGTGTTTTATAACTTGGGTTTGCCCAACATTTTTCTTTTCTAATACAATCTAGAGATATTTAAATCTTTGAAATAAAATAAGGTAGAATTTTTTAAAAACCCACTGTTTTCCCATATATCTCTAGTCATTTTCATTTCATCTAAAAAATGAAGAGTTTAAAATCTCCAGAAATATGTGGCTTCCCTTTTTTTTTCTTATGTAGTGAGTAGGTAAAAAAAAACCCACATGTAGTAATAGGAAGTGAACACATTATGCGCATGTTTCAAAAATGTGGTCACGTACAAATCATTTACACTTTAATCCTCCAAACTTTGTTCCTATAGAACTTTTGATTGTAAAATATTTTTATGTATGTATATTTATATATGTTTATACACACATAAATACTTAGGCACAGTGAGATTATCCCCAAAGTAGTCTTGGACTAAAAACTGCGACTCTTAGAACTAGAATCCATACATTTCTGCTTATTCTAGTTCTTTCATTATACAAAGCGATACTCGAGCTGAGAGAAGCTATTTAGCTTTCCTTAGGATCCTTGGATTCTAGTCCTGGATTTGCCATGTAAGAGTGTACTTAACTTTGAGGGCTTCTGTTTCTGACCTGTAAAATGGATTCACTGGGAAACATGATTTTAACTTAGCTACGTGTGTATAATTTTGCAAGCATGGGTTTTGCAGCAGGCAAAAGAGGACATTCAGAAGTCCAAACGACTAGTCAGCCCGACCTTTTCACCAACAGATCCGTTTATTTTGGCCTCGACAGGTATTAGCTGTCCTTAATTAACTAAAAGGTTGGGTTCCGGCAGCCGGGGTTTCCTGTGCATTTGGATGTGTGTTTCTTCACTAGCCCTTGACTCAGAAGAATCCAATTTGATTCCTTTAGTGTCAGCGGCAGCAGATACTAGACTATCCAGAATTGTCAGAATCTCCTTTCCTGCCTCTCGCAGCCTCCCTTCCTCCATTTTACACAGCCTTCGACTTTGCCGGAATGAACCTCTTGTACTTTTTGGAATTTCCTCACTGCTCATCATTTCAGGCTGAACATTAATGATATATCCAGCAAAGGTTATTAAAATTGACTGTAGTCTCTGAAGAAAGGATAGTTTGTCAAACCTACATCTTGAGACTAATTGGATATATTTTGCATGAATTGTGATTAATGCAAGGTAATTTCAGAGGAAGGCTTTTGCTAATTAATAAATCAATCACATTGACTCATCTTGGTAGACTGAACTTTAAGAGTTCATTACTGACTTGCTCAAAACCAGAATCCCATACACACAAAGCTTAGTGGTTTAAGGCAATTCTTAAGAAAGCAAACAGATTGAGCAATACTTTAATTCAGAAACAAGTTGCTTAATGTGTGTCCTCTAAAAATAACACGCCAGAGAAAGGAAAACTATAAAATACAGGCAACACATGAACATATTTCTGCTTCTTGATTGAATTCACATTTAAAACAAAGCTCACATTATTATAAAGGACTTGGGCAGGTAATATGCAAGCATCACACTACCAACAGAGGGATTTCTGAGTAGTTGAAAGCACCAAAATTTACTTAAAACAACAAAAAGAAAAACTTACTTGAGTTGTTATAAATTGCTCTGAAGTTCTAGAGAGGTGATGAAAAAATGCAAGCTGAATCTTTTTACTTCTGCTCAAAGAGAAGTTTAATTATTTAAAAAGGCTCTGGAATTATTGTTTAAGAAGGCAAAATGGTGTGCATGTTTCATATCACATCGATGGAGACACACACACCCCTCAACACAAAGCAAGAAGCTGCTATTCAAAGAATGGAGTTATCTGTAGCCAAAGGCAGTGAGGTCTGAATTAGGTAATACAGGTAGCCTTCCAGACCAAAAACACAAAAAAGCAAAGCAACCCCCCCAAAAAAGTTAATTCAAGTCCTGTGTAAATTAAACCTAGGATATTTTTCTCGGTGTATTTTCTGCTTTCTGTTATAGGGTATTTTAAAACGTTGTCAGCCAGGTATGGTGGCTCATGCCTGTAATCCCAGCACTTTCGGAGGTGAGGGTGAGAGGATTGTCTGAGCTCAAGTGTTCGAGACTAGCCTGAGCAACATGGTGAGACTGCGTCTCTACAATAAATCATAAAAAAAAAATTAGCTGGGCGTGGTGGCGCACACCTGTGATTCCAGCAACTTGGAAGGTTGAGGCGGAAAGGTCGCCTGAGCCCAGCAGGTCAAGGCTGTGGTGGCCATGAGCATGCCTGGGTGACAGAGTAAGACGGAGTGAGACTCCAACTCAAAAAACATAAAAATAAAATAAAATAATAAAACAAAACGTTGTCCATGGAAAAACAAGCATTTAATGAATATCCAATACAAAAGAAGTTGGAGCCTAGGCTCCACCCCTTGGAGGAGTTTACAACAGCATAGAACCACTGGAGAATTACAATCCGTTACTTCTAGAATATTCGCTGATGTAGACCTCAGTGACTCTGGACCCAGGACCCCACGAATCTCATTCACACTTGTTTCCTCTGGAAGGCAGGACTGAGGGGGTACCCACAGCTTCCCAAGGGGAGAAGGAGGAGGCTGAAGGGGCTGGGAGCAGATGAGCTTAGAAGGACTCCGGGCCTCATTACCGTCCCTCAATAGCTGGGCACAAGAATTCTTCTCCTTTGGAATGCAAATATGGTATTTATAGCCAATCAGGTCTTTTGAGTGGATTAAGATTTAGTCAGTCCTTTTGTTTTGGGGGAAAAACAGGGGGGAAAAGAATGAAGAAAGAAGAAATCTTTTAAAAAATTAAAAGGAGGAAGAAATAGAGTGATACTGACAATAATGGTCATGATGCTGATAAACTGTTAACATTTCTGGGATACCAGGGATAGGGTAAAGCTTTCTTTTCTTTTTTTTTTTTTTTTTGAGTTGG
>NW_007253062.1:9760-20238 GCF_000164805.1 Carlito syrichta
AGCAGGTCGAGGCTGCAGTGGCCGGGAGCGGCCGCTGCACTCCAGTCTGGGTGACAGAGAGAGATTCCAACTCAAAAAAATAAAAAATAATTTACAAGTTTCCATTTCTCTTGCTGCTTTGAGACTACTTGAGACAGACTAGAAAGATGTGCCGCTCCTCAGAAGAGGTGAGACAGTGGGAGCGAGCACAGGAAGGCTTCTGTGGATTTTTAAAGGTATTCCTTAAAAACATTTAAAAATGGAACCTGATAGGACTAAAAATCAAACCAGACTGTTTGAAGTCCATACTCATGAGTTATAATGTACTCTGCCCTTTTCCATGTTTGAAATATTTCTCCTTCTCCTTCTTCTTCTTGAGATAGAGTCTCACTCTGTCGTCCAGGCTGGAATGCAGTGGCACAATCATAGCTGTAATCTCCAACCAGAACTCCTGGGCTCAGACGGTCCTCTGGCCTCAGCCTCCCATGCAGCTGGGACCACGAGCAAGCCCCAACATGCCCGGTAAATTTTATTTTATTTAATTTTTTTTTTGGTAGAGACAAGGTCTCACTATGTTTTCCAGGCTGGTCTCAAACTCCTGGCCTCATGTCATTCTCTCGCCTCTGCCTCCTAAAGCACTGGGATTACAAGCATGAGCCAACATCTTGATCATTTTTTTTTTTTTTTGAGTTGGAGTCTCACTCAGTCGCCCAGACTGGAGTGCAGTGGCCGCTCCCGGCCACCGCAGCCTCGACCTGCTGGGCTCCGGCGATCCTTCCGCCTCAGCCTTCCGAGTAGCCGGAATTACAGGCATGCGCCGCCACGCCCGGCTGATTTTTTGATTTATTGTAGAGATGAGGTCTCGCTGCCCAGGCGGGTCTCGAACCCGCGGGCTCAGGCAATCCACTCACCTCAGCCTCCCAAAGGCGCGGGATTACAGGCTGAGCCACTGAGCCCGGCTTAAAGCTTTCTTTCTTTTCATACTTATCCTCTAAACCTCCAATTAAGTAAACCTCACCCTAGCTGACACTCCCTCTGTTGTCTAAAATCCTTTAGTCATCTATCTACCTTTCCTTCCTTCCTTCTTTTTTTTTTTTTTTTTAGAGATGGGGGTCTCACTATGTTGCCCAGTGATCCTCGGTCTCCCAAAGTGCTGGGATTACAGGTGTGGGCTGCCACCCTCGCCCTAGTCATGTTTCCTAAGGGCATTTAATGTTTTCCCTATCTTAAACTCCCTGACTTTCTAAAAAGGCCATCTATGTAAGACAGGTGCAGGGAAAATGGCGCAGAATTCCCCTATTATGTAATGTGATCTTTGTGGTTTTTTTGTTAGATTCTCAATCTGTCGCCCAGGCTGGAGTGCAGTGGCATGCTCACGGCCACTGCAGTCTTGACCTGCTGGGCTCAGGCAATCCTTCTGCTTCTGCCTCCCAAGTAGCTGGTACCAGAGGCACGTGGCACCATGTCCAGCTAATTTTTAAAATTGATTTATCATAGAGAAGAGGTCTTGCCAAGTTGGTCAGGCTGGTCTCAAACCCCTGGGTTCAGGCAATCCTCTTGCATCGGCCTCTGAAAGAGCTGGGATTACAGGCTTGAGCAACTGTGCCCAGCTTGTAATTTTTTATTTATTGTAGAGATGAGGTCTCATCATGTTGCCCAGGCTGGTCTATGAACCCCTGGGCTTAGGCTATCCTCTCACCTTGGCCTCCCAAAGTGCTGGGATTACAGATGTGAGCCACAGCGCCTGGTGTTGTAATGTAGTCTTTAAACGACACCTGAAGCAGTCATAGCTTTTCTCCTTTGGAATTCTCCCATTCTGCCACTCAAAGGTGTGTGACCTTGTGCAGCCTCTCCACACCTCAGTCTTGCCACCTATAAAATGGGTATAATAGTGTTATCAAGCTCTGTGATATTATGAAGGCTAAATATGCTAATGCATATGTTTGTCATAGAGTAAGCTCTAAATAAAGACCAGCCATTGTTTTTGTGGCTTTTTTTGTCTGTTAAAAAAACTACAGCTGGGCTCGGTGGCTCAGCCTGTAATCCCGCGCCTTTGGGAGGCTGAGGTGAGTGAATTGCTTGAGCCCGCGGGTTCGAGACCCGCCTGGGCAGGCGAGACCTCATCTCTACAATAAATAAAAAAATCAGCCGGGCGTGGTAGCGCGTGCCTGTAGTTCCAGCTACTTGGAAGGCTGAGGCGGAAGGATCGCCGGAGCCCAAGCAGGTCGAGGCTGTGGCAACCGGTAGCAGCCACTGCGCTCCAATCTGGGTGACAGAGTGAGACTCCAACTCAAAAAAAAAAAAAAATCCTCCCCTGTATGTGTAATTATGTCATTCTGTTTATTCTTGATGTTTATAAATGCATTTTCTCCTGTTTTTCTTACTTATTCTTGTCAATGGGCTTATCTTAGTTTTAGTTGGCTTTGAATCAGTGATTTTATCGATCAAAGGAATTGGGTGTTTTTTATTCAACTTTTTGTTTTTTTTTTTTTTTTTTTTTTTTTGAGTAAGGATCTCTGTCGTCCAGACTGAGTGCCATGGCACAATCACGGCTCACCACAGCCTAGACACTCAGGTGATCCTTCCGCTTCAGCCTCCTGAGTTGCTGGGACTAGAGGTGTATGCCCCCTGGCTGGCCGCCCTGCTAATTTTTAAATCTTTTGTAGAGATGAGATCTCCCCATGCTGCCCAGGCTGGTCTTGAACCCTCGGGTTCAAGCGATCCTTCTGCCTCTGCCTTCCAAAGTGCTGGGATTACAGGCGTGAGCCACTGCACCCGACCCAACTTTCCGTTTTTAAGTTTACAAATTTCTTCTTTTTTTTTTTTTTTTTTTAGTTGGAGTCTCACTCTGTCTCCCAGACTGGAGTGTAGTGGCCGCTCCCGGCCACCGCAGCCTCGACCTGCGGGGCCCCGGCGATCCTTCCGCCTCCGCCTTCCGAGTAGCCGGAATTACAGGCACGCGCTACCAGGCCCGGCTGATTTTTTGATTGATTGTAGAGATGAGGTCTCGCTGCCCAGGCGGGTCTCGAACCCGCGGGCTCAGGCCATCCACTCACCTCAGCCTCCCAAAGGCGCGGGATGACAGGCTGAGCCAAGTTGTTTTGTTTTTAACAAGAAGAATGTGTTCAGGTATTATCTGAATAATAAAAATACAAAGAGTGCAAGATCTCCGCCCCATCTGCCGCGGGCTGAGATTCCCAACAGGTCCAAAGAGCAAGAAGCTGAAAAGAAAGGGAGGTGGGGAGTGTGGAAGCCCGAGAGGGAGGAAGGGTGTGGGCGGGGCAGGAAGAAAGAGGGGCCCACTCCAACGGCTTTCTCCGGCCCTCCAGCTCCCCGCCGTTTCTGCCGTTCCCACCCACGGATCTGCCCCAAGTGGGCAAGAGCTGGCGCGTCTCAACACGCAGCAGCGAGTGGCCGCGTCCACACGGCCTGCGCGAAGTCGGTACGCTGCAGCCAGGCTTGGAGGAAAAGTTATAAAAGGGATGGCAGGGTGGGGAGGGTGCAGGGAGACCACGTGACTTTCTGGACAGCAGACTCGCTTCTTTACGTGGATTCTGCAGTCAGCCTGGGATCTCCAAAACCTGCTGAGTGGCTCCCAGAGAGTCAAGACACGCTCCCCTGGAAGGGATCACTTCTTAGGCTCCCGGGGACGTCTTCTTTGATCCTCCTTCGTTGCTCTAAAGACTTACTCTCTTTCACATCAAATAGTGTGTTTCTTTCTCATTCCCAGAAAAGCTTTCAAGACCTGATTTCCCTTTAGGAAGACTTTGAAGTCTTCCTCCTGCGCATCCTTTCTTAAAGGGATTTGGTAAAAGGAGATAGACCCCGGGGGCCCAGAGCATTCTAAAAAGCCACTTTCCAAATACCCTGTCTTCCTCTTAAGAGTCTGGAGTTGAAACGTTCCAGCTGCTGGAAGACATTCTCCAGCCTAACTCCCAGGCTCTAACACCCAGGCCTCTCTCTTTGGACCCTGAGGGGCCCTGAAGGTGGGCAGGGCCAAAGGAAGCTGTGTTTCCACTTCTGAGCCAAGCTACTTCCGCGGGCGTTTTATTAGCAAAGGTTCTGACTTGTGTGTAGTCCTGTCTCCTAGGCCTTGAGGACAGAAACAGCTGAGATCCAGGGTTGTACGTTTCCTGGGGTGGTGAGGTTGGAAGTATCACCGGTGTATGCAGTATCACCTTAATTCCCTTTTGGGACATCTGTGGTTTTCGTCAGGTTCCAGTACCTGCCCCGTGGTGGCCAGAAATAGCGACAGCAGTGGGAGCCTCTCACTTCGGAACACGGAGTGACCTTTAATTGTGTCTTAGAAATTCATGTCAGATCAACATGTGGTTTCACTTATTCAGCAGAGGTTATTACATTTCAAGCTGTTTTGTGTTAGTTTTTTAGCATTTAAATGAAGTATTTTCTCTTCATATATTTGATGTGGCTCAAAGAAGTGTGCCTCCTGTTTTTTCTTCTCATAGATTTCATTGTTTGATTAGATTTTGTCAAGTCAGATCAAAGATGGCTTTCCTTTCTTTAGGAGAGGCCTTTTATTAAAACAAATCAATAGAACAGATTCCACTAAGTAAGGAGGCATTTTGTTTAAAAGATTTTTGAAAAGAGGAAAAATATTTCAATGAAAGTAAAGATGCTTTTATTTTTGTAATATATTCATCTGTCAAATAGATGAAAGAATAGTTTGGCAGGCTAAACTTCAGATTTACTGTAGAGAGATTTTACAGTCTGAGCGAGATAGACACATCCTTATGGGAAAGCTCACTTTGGATTTTATGGTCAGGGAATATCCAAGAGCTGGGAGTTCCTCTCTGTCAATCCCAGTTCTAATATCATGTAGAGGCCAGACTCTTTTTTTTCTGAGTTGGAGTCTCAGACTGGAGTGCAGTGGCCGCTCGTGGCCACCACAGCCTCGACCTGCTGGGGTCCGGCGATCCTTCCGCCTCAGCCTTCCGAGTAGCTGGAACTACAGGCGTGTGCTACCACACCCGGCTAATTTTTTGATTTATTGTAGAGATGAGGTCTCCCCAAGTTGCCCAGGTGGGTCTCGAACCCACAGGCTAAGGCAATCCACTCACCTCAGCCTCCCAAGGCGTGGGATTACAGACTGAGCCACCGAGCTCGGCAGCTTCCTTTTTTTGTTTTTTTGTTTTTTGTTTTTTGTTTTTGAGTTACAGTCTCCCTCTGTTGTCCAGGCTGGAGCGCAGTGGCATGATCATGGCTACCACAACCTCGATCTGCTGGGCTCAGGTGATCCTTTTGCCTCAGCCTACCGAGTAACTGGGACTACAAGTACACACCACCACGCCCGACTAATTTTTTGATTTATTGTAGAGATGAGGTCTTGCCAAGTTGCCCAGACAGTTCTCAAACCCTTGTGCTTAGGCAATCCGCTCGCCTCAGCCTCCCAAAATGCTAGGATGACACGCGTGAGCCATTGAGCCCGGCCTTTTTAGCCTTTTAGATGAATTCCTTCACATACTTCAAGAGACCATGCAGGAGTTTCCAGATCCATCCATGTTTTTGTAGCACCTGTAATTACCTCTGTGAAGGGTCTTCCATGTTCTATCAAGATTCTGTGTTTACTTTGTGTCTGTTACTCCTTAGGGGCAGGAAATGGGTACTCTACCTTGTTCCTCTCCTTGTGTGTGTTGGAGCTCAACAAATATTTGTCAACCTGAGCTGTACAAAGATAGAAATGTGGTCAGCATTCGCTTTGCTATAGGAAGAGATGATTAAGATTATATTGGGAGAATTTGGCAGTCACATAGTAAATAACATCTGTAAAATATCACAGAATATATGGATACTTCTCTACAGCACTTATTATCTCACAAGATATGTATGTATCGTACTATAGTTAAGTATCTGTTTCTTTTTTTTTTTTTTGAGTTGGAGTCTCACTCTATCGCCCAGACTGGAGTGCAGTGGCACGCTCCCAGCTACCGCAGCCTCAACCTGCTGGGCTCTGGCAATCCTTCCGCCTCAGCCTTCCGAGTAGCTGGAACTACAGGCGCGTGCTACCACGCCTGGCTAATTTTTGGTTTATTGTAGAGATGAGGTCTCGCCGAGTTGCCCAGGTGGGTCTCGAACCCGCGGGTTCAGGCAATCCACTCATCTCAGTCTCCCAAAGGCACGGGATTACAGGTTGAGCCACCGAGCCCGGCTTGTTTTTCTTTTTTTGACTCAGAGTCTCACTCTGTGGCCCAGGCTGGAGTGCAGTGATGTCACGGATTACAGCTTGCCACAGCCTCCACCTCCTGGGCTCAGGCAATTCTTCTACCTCAATCTCCGCAGTAGCTAGGACTACAGGTATACGTCACCACGCCCAGCTAATTTTTTTTTTGTAGAGATGAGATCTTGCTATGTTGCCCAGACTGGTCTCAAATTCTTGGGCTCAGGAAGTCCTCCGGCTTTGGTTTTCCAAAATGCTGAAATTACAGGCATAAACCACTGCACCTGGCCCTCTTCTTTTTTTTTTTTTTTTTTTTTTGAGTTGGAGTCTCACTCTGTCGCCCAGACTGGAGTGCAGTGGCCGCTCCCAGCCACCGCAGCCTCGACCTGCTGGGCTCCGGCGATCCTTCCGCCTCAGCCTTCCAAATAGCTGGAATTACAGGCATGCACTACCACGCCCGGCTGATTTTTTGATTTATTGTAGAGATGAGGTCTTGCTGCCCAGGCAGGTCTCGAACCCACGGGCTCAGGCAATTCACTCACCTCAGCCTCCCGAAGGCGCGGGATTACAGGCTGAGCCACCGAGCCCGGTTTCTTTTTTAAAAATAGAGACAGAGTGTTTCTTTGTCATTCAGGCAGGAGTGCAGTGACACGATCGTAACTCACTGCACCCCAAACCCCTGGACTCAAGAGGTCTTCCCACATCAGCGTCCTGAGTAGCTAGGACTATAGGTGCAGAACATCATGCCATGTTAATTTTTTTTTTTTTTTTGAGTCAGAGTCTCACTCTGTCCAACCCAGGCAGGAGTGCAATTGCACAATCACAGCTACTGTAACCTCAACTTGCTGGGCTCAGTCAATCCTGCCTCAGCCTTCCAAGTAGCTAGAAGTATAGGCGTGCGCCACCAGATTTGGCTAATTTTTTCTGGTTTATTGCAGAGACGATGTCTCACCATGTGGCCCAGGCTGGTCTTGAACCTGTAGGCTCAGGCAATCATCTCACCTCTGTCTCCCAAAGTGCTGGAATTTTAGGCATGAACTACCACACCCGGCTAGCCAAGGAAATTTAAAGAGTTGAAGCACTTGGTGTGAAAAACACAAGCTTGGCCGGGCTCAGTGGCTCAGCCTGTAATCCTGCACTTTGGGCGGCTGAGGTGAGTGGATTGCCTGGGCAACTTGGTGAGACCTCATCTCTACAATAAATCAAAAATTAGCCGGGCGTGGTAGCGCGCGCCTGTAGTTCCAGCTACTGGAAGGCTGAGGCGGAAGGATCGCTGGAGCCCAGCAGGCGAGGCTGTGGTGGCCGGGAGCGGCCACTGTACTCCAGTCTGGGCGACTGAGTGAGACTCCAACTCAATCAATCAATCAATCAATCAATCAATAAAAAGAAAAACACAAGCTTTCTTTATTTCTTTATTTCTTTATTTATTATTTTTTGAGTTGGAGCCTCACTCTGTTACCCAGGCTGGAGTGCAGTGGCACACTCATGGCCACCTCAGCTTCGACCTGCTAGGCTCAGGTGATCCTTCCATTTCAGCTTTTCAAATAGTTAGAACCCTAGACATGTCCCACCATGCCCAGATAATTTTTTTGATTTATTGTAGAGACAAGGCCTCACCATGTTGCCCAAGCTGGTCTTGAACCCTTGAATTCAGTCAGTCTTTTTGCCTCAGCACCCCAAAGTGCTGGGATTGCTGGGATTACAGGCTTGAGCCACCTCGCCCAGCCAAACACAAGCTTTATGATGCCTGGCACCAGCTAGATCCTGCTCTCTGCTGTGTCTTACACCCGTGACTGAGTGCCTGGCACCCAGTAGGTGTTCAATAAATGCGTTGATGAATGAATAGTGTCTATCTTTGCTATTGTTGTATAGCTGGAACTTGAGGCACCATTTCTAATCATGAAAAGTTCCGGCAGAAATTTCCCCTGCATTTACGATGTCGCGGTTGAATGGCTAACCGTTTAATTTGAACATTTAGGCACCCACTGGTATGCTCAATTAAATGTTCCCAACCACAATTTTTGCTTGCACACATATTGCCCCCATAATTAATCATGTGTGTAAAATGCACCAGGTTTTCGGTAACAGAAGAAACCACAAGGAAATATATAGAGATCTGTGAAAGAGAGATGAACATTGAAGGAACTCTAGGAGTGGAAAACAAAATCATTAAAGCAAGTAGATAGTGTTTTTCCCTCTTTAGAGTCAAAGACCTCTGACAGCTGGTTTGCGCTCTGGCAGAAATGTTTTATTTTCAGGCCAATGCACAGTCTGGCCAGCTAAATATCTTTACTCAATGTATCGGTTAGTGCTTGCTGTGTAACAAACCATCCCCAAAATTAGTGGCTTAAAGCAACAACTGTTTTTTATAGATCTTCTTCTTCTTCTTCTCCTCCCCTTTTCCTCCTCCTCTTTTTTTTTTGAGTTGAAGTCTCACTCTGTTGCCCAGGCTAGAGTGCAGTGGCACGCTTATGGCCGCCGCAGCCCCCACTGCTGAGCTCAGGCTCTTTCTGCCTTAGCCTTCCATGCAGCTGGGGTTACAGTTGGAGTTACAGGCATAAGCAACTGTGCACAGCTCTAATGAGTTATAAGTTTCTCATGCAAGTGGATTGCCTGAGCCTGCAGGTTCGAGACTGACCCGGGTAACTTGACAAGACCTCATCTCTACAATCAATTTTTAAAAAATTAGCTGGGGATAGTAGTGCGGGCCTGTAGTTCCAGCTACTTGGAAGGCTGAGGTGGAAGGATCGCCTGAGCCTAGCAGGTCAAGGCTGTGGTGGCCATAACCTGGGCAACACAGTGAGACTCCAACTCAAAAAAAAAACCCCTGAAACTAAAAACAAAAACAGGTCATTGCTTTGTTAAACCCTGGTTGGGCCATGTGGTTCTTTGAGCTGTGTCCACTATGCTTCCTAGCTTTGGCTCCCTCTCCTATCTTGGGGGGATGAATCTCCTCTCTCTCTCTTTCTCTCTCATTTACTTTCTAAATAAACTATATTTTCCAGTCTAAAAAAAAAAAATACAAGCCGGGCTCGGTGGCTCAGCCTGTAATCCCAGTCTGGGTGACAGAGTGAAACTCCAACTCAAAAAAAAAAAAAAAAACAGAAAAAGGAAAAAATATATATTTTTAAGTTTATACGAATGAAAATCAAACACCTGGCCGGGCTTGGTGGCTCAGCCTATTATCCCAGCACTTTGGGAGGCCGAGGTGAGTGGATTTACTGAGCCCGCAGGTTTGAGACCCGCCTAGGCAACTTGGCGAGACCTCATCTCTACAATAAATCAAAAAATTAGCCAGGCGTGCTGGCATGTGCCTGTAGTTCCAGCTACTTGGAAGACTAAGCGGAAGGATTGCTAGAGCCCAGCAGGTGAGGCTGCGGTGGCCGGGAGCGGCCACTGCACTCCCGTCTGGGCGACAGAGTAAGACTCCAACTCAAAAAAAAAAAAGAAAAAAGAAAATCCAACACCTTAGCTTTGAATTCTAACCTTTTACAATTTAAGTTGTTTTGATGAAAGCCACTGTTTGAGTAAGAATCCTGGAATCCTTGCCTTTGTGGGCCCCATTTGTATTCATAGCATTGGGCACATGCCTGGCTTCCAACAGGTGCTCAAGTGTAGTTGTTGAACAAGGAAATGAATGAATGAATGAATGAATGAATGAACAGATGAACTGCTTTGGGATGTTCTGAGGAAAAGGATATACTTTATTTATTCATTTAATTTTTTTTTAGTCGGAGTCTCACTCTGTCGCCCAGGCTGAAGTGCAGTGGTGCTCACAGCCACCGCAGCCTCGACCTTCTGGGCTCAGGTGATCCTTCTGCCTCAGCCTTCCAAGTAGCTGGAACTACAGGCGCGCGCCACCATGCCCAGCTAATTTTTTGATTTATTGTTGAGATGTGGTCTCACCAAGTTGCCCAGGCTGGTTTTGAACCCCTGAGATCAGGCAATCCTCTCCCCTCAGCCTCCCAAAGTGCTGGGATTACAGTCTTGAGCCACTGTGCCTGGCCTATTCATTTATTTTTGAGTCGAGGTCTCACTGTTGCCCAGACGGGTGCAGTGGCATGATCACAACTCACCGCTTCAACTTCTTGGGCTCAGGTGCCTCCTGCCTCAGCCTCCTGAGTAGGTGGAAATACCTGCAGACATGCACCACCATGCCTACGTAATTTTTTTTTTTTTTGAGTTGGAGTCTCACTCTGTTGCCCAGACTGGAGTGCAGTGGCACACTCCCGGCCACCGCAGCCTCGACCTGATGGGCTCCAGCGATCCTTCTGCCTCAGCCTTCCAAGTAGACGGAATTACAGGCATGCGCTACCCTGCCCGG
>NW_007253062.1:20479-25849 GCF_000164805.1 Carlito syrichta
TTTTTTTTTTTTTTTTTGTAGAGACAAGATCCTCCTATGTTGCCCAGGTTGGTCTCAAACTCCTGGGCTCAAGTGATCCTCCCGCTTTGCCCTCCCAAAATGCTGGGATTACAGGTGTGAGCTACCACGCCCAGCCTTGGATATACTTTATGTTGGAGAAAGTTCTGCCACATTTATAGGGCTCATTTCCCTATTGTGGGCTGTTGTAAACCTGTGCTCTGGGGTCCTCCATGTGGGAGACTGAAGTCCAGTCCAGTGGGGAGAACCACTCCCTTACAGAGAGCATTTAGCACAACATAAGCACATCATAATAACTGCTTAGTGAGCTTTTACTTTCTGCCTGGCCCATGGCTACTGTCTTGAAACATTTTTCTGGTTTAGAGTTTGAGCTCCTGGATCAGAGGATCTGGGTTTTAATCCTTGTCCCATTGTTCATTCCTGTGGCTTTGTGCAACTTTCTTTACTATTATGGGCCTTCTGTAAAATAGAGAGCTAGGCGGGCCCGGTGGTATATGCCTTTTATCCTAGCTACTCGGGAGGCTGAGGTGGTAGGATCACTTGAACCCAGGAGTTCAAGTCCAGCCTGAGCAACAAAAGGAGACTTTCTCTCTTAAAACGAAAAAACAACAACAAAAAAAAAAAATGAGGAAAGGCCAGGCATGGGGGGCTCATACCTGTAATCCCAGCACTTTGAGAGGCTGAGATGGGAGGATTGCTTGAGCCTAGGAGTTGAGATCAGCCTGGGAAACATAGCAAGGTCCCATCTCTAAAATAATAATAATAATAATAATAATAATAATAATAATAATAATGGTACTGAAAGGACCTATCTCACGGAGTTATTGTAACTATAAGAGTAGTTATATTTAGATAATATTTATTGAATATTTGTTATGGAGTCTGAATGTATTTCTTCAAAATCCATGTGCTGAAATTTAATTCCCAATGGGCTGGTATTTGGAGGTGGGGTTTGGGTAGGTGAGAGGTCATGAGGGTGGAGTATGAAAGGAAGCCAGAAAGCCGGGCTTGGTGGCTGAGTCTGTAATCCCGCGCCTTTGGGAGGCTGAGGTGAGTGGATTGCCTGAGCCCGCGGGTTCGAGGCCCGCCTGGGCAGTGAGACCTCATCTCTACAATAAATAAAAAAATCAGCCAGGTGTGGTAGCGCGCGCCTGTAATTCCAGCTACTCAGAAGCCTGAGGCGGAAGGATCGCCGGAGCCCAGCAGGTCGAGGCTGCGGTGGCCGGGAGCGGCCACTGCGTTCCAGTCTGGGCGACAGAGAGACTCCAACTCAAAAAAAAAAAAAAGAAAGGAAGCCAGAGAGCTGGCTAGACCTCTTGCCACCAAGTGAGGGTAAATGAAGTCAGCTGTTTACAGCTAGTAAGAGGGCCCTCACCAGAACCTAAGCACACTGGTACACTTATCTGGGACATCCAGCCTCCAGAACTGTAAGAAGTAAGTGTAGTTTGAGCCACCCGGGCTACAGTAACTTGTTATATGAGCCTGAACGAAGACCGTACTCAGTACATGTCAGACATATTCTCATTCCTAATCATCACCCCTAGAAGCCATGAAGGTAGGTAAATTAAGTCATAAAAATATACCCCACCCAATGCAATAAAGCAATTTCACTTTGAATGACTATATATACCTTTAAAAACATTTTTGATTTTTCTGAATTGTCCCTTGTGCAAAAATCTTTGTGTACCCCTGGTCTAAGGGATGATGGAAGAAAGGAAAGCTATTCAGCTGTGGATTGCTAGGAAATAGTAGAATGTTTTAAAAATAGGGTAATAAAAGAGAGTTTTTTTTTTTAGCAGGGATGACTCACACATTATTATCCTTTTGAGGAGTTTCATTGTTGTTTAGAGAGTGACTAGGTCCATGGTCAGTAAAGTCAAGCAATGCAATCTCCCCTTGAAAATCTGTAGCACACTGGGTGTGGTGGCTTATGCCTGTTATCCCAGCACTTTGGGAGGCAGAGGCAAGAGCATAGCCTGAGTCCAGGGATTCGAAACCCGCCTGGGCAACTTGGGGAGACCTTGCCTCTACAATAAATAAAAAAATTAACCGGGTGTGGTGGTTGGAAGGCTAAGGTAGAAGGATCACCTGAGCCCAGCAGGTTGAGGCTGTGGTGTACGTGAGTGTGCCACTGTGCTCTAGCCTGGGCGACAGAGTGTGACTCTGACGCAAAAAAAAAAAAAAAAAAAAAATAGAAAATCTGTAGCACGTATTTACCTAATAGAGGCACTAGGAAGTTGTGCAGAAAGAAAACAGTTTTGAGGTGAGTCGATTGCCTGAGCCTGCGGGTTTGAGACCCACCTGGGCAGCGAGACCTCATCTCTACAATAAATCAAAAAATCAACTGGGCGTGGTAGCACACGCCTGTAGTTCCAGCTACTTGGAAGGCTGAGGCGGAAGGATCGCGAGCCCAGCAGGTCGAGGCTGCGGTGGCTGGGAGCGGCCACGGCACTCCAGTCTGGGCAACAGAGTGAGACTCTGACTCAAAAAAAGAAAAAAAAAAAACAGTTTGATTTTCCCTAACCCAGCCTGTGCTGATTTGACCACAGAAATGCTTGTTGTAGTATATTCTACAACTTATTGACATCGTGGAATATTGTCTGGAGGACTCTAGCCTATTACTGTGTCTCCAGGAAACCCAAGCAAACTTGGGGTATACTCACCCAAATTAAATGCAACTTCCTGTGCAACTTCCTGTTAGACTGCAGGAGCAAGGCCTGCCAGTGACCAGCTCATTCATTTTTCAACTGATTCTTGTGGTTGTATGCAGATGTGTCTTCAAAAGCAAAATCACAAACGGCAGAGGACTTGGTGAATAGTAGCTACAGCTAGGAAGAAAAAAAAAAGGTGCAGTGTGACAAAAGGCACTGATGGCTTTCTTTCCTTTCACCTACGCCCCCATTTGGGCCAGTGCTGTGTGACACCCCTTGGGTACAGAGGGCAGAGGGCAAACTCAACAAGGTGCCATGTGGTGTCTGTTCTAGTAAGTGACAGATGTTCTAACCTCAGGAAATCCCAACTAGGGCTGTTAGTCAATTTTGAGTCAATGCAGTTATTTAACTGAGAAAATTATTTATTCAGTTTTCTTTCTTTTTTTATTTTCTTTTTTCTCATCTCTTTTCTTTTTTTCTTTTTTTTTTTGAGTTGGAGTCTCATTCTGTCGCCAGACTGGAGTGCAGTGACCACTCCCGGCCACTGCAGCCTCGACCTGCTGGGCTCCGGCGATCCTTCTGCCTCAGCCTTCCAAGTAGCTGGAACTACAGGCGCGCGCTACCACGCCCGGCTAATTTTTGATTTATTGTAGAGATGAGGTCTCACCAAGTTGCCCAGGCAGGTCTTGAACCCGCGGGCTCAGGCAAACCACTCACCTCAGCCTTCCAAAACGCGGGATTACAGGCTGAGCCACTGAGCCTGGCTTTTTTTTTTTTTTTTGAGTTGGAATCTCCCGACTGGAATTCAGTGACACACTCACGGACACAGCAGCCTTGACCTGCTGGGCTCGGGTGATAACCTTGCACCTCAGCCCTCCAAGTAGCTGGAGCCACAGGCATGCACCACCACACTTGACTAATTTTCTTTTGATTTATTATAGAGACAAGGTCTCACCATGTTGCCCAGGCTGGTCTCAAACCTGTGGGTTCAGGCAATCCTCTCGTCTCTGCTCTCAAAGTTTGGGATTACAGGCGTTAGCCACTGTGCCTAGCATTTTTTTTTTTTTTTTTGAGTCGAGGTCTCAGTCTGTTATCCAGGATGCAGTGTAGTGGCACCATCATGGTTCACTGCAGCCTCCAACTCTTGGACTCAGGGGATCCTTCCGTCTCAGCTTCCTGAGTAGCTGGGACTACACACATGTGCAAAATTACCTGGCTAATTTTTCGACTATTTGTAGAAACGAGATCTCTCTATGTTACTCACGCTGGTCTAGAATTTCTGGCCTCAAGTGACCTTCCTGCCTGGGCCTCCCAAGTGCTGGGGTTACAGGTGTGAGCCGCTGCGCCTGGCCTCAGTTTTCTTACTTATTGTCTTTGGTTTTCTCATTTCCACTTGGCATTCAAGCTGTTTACCTGCTTAATATATTCCTGATTCTTTGGAAAAGAGATTTTTGCTGTTGTTTACATCACTTGTGTTCAGCTTTATTTTTAATTTTTTTTTGAGTTGGAGTCTCACTCTGTTGCCCAGGCTGGAGTGCAGTGGCATGCTCACGGCCACCCTAGTGTCGACCTGCTGGGTTCCAGCGATCCTTCCACCTCAGCCTTCCAAGTAGCCGGGATACAGGCGTGTGCTACCACGCCTGGATAATTTTTGATTTATTGTCGAGATGAGGTCTCGCCAAGTTGCCGGGACTGTTCGGAAACTGTGGGCTCAGGCAATCCACTTGCCTCAGTCTCCCAAAGTGCTGGGATTACAGGCTGAGCCACCAAGCCCGGCCTTGTGTCCAGCTTTAAAGAAAAGTAAGAGTGTTAAAATCACCTAAGATCCTACCACATAGAAAAGAACATTCTTAACATCTCGGTGAACATTCTTTTCAACTTCTTACTATGTGTAATTTTTTACACAGTAATTTTACATGAATATGATTGTACCTACAAATTCTGTGTGGTGGGGTCACAGACCTTTTTCTGCAATAGTAAATAAATAAATATTATCTTTGTTAATGACAGAGCCATGGCTTATGTCATCTTTTGATGGCTTTTGAGGGGCATTTTAGGTTGTTTGCCATTTATAACCATGCTAAGTTGAGACTTGTGCAAACACACTTGTGCATCCACTAGTCTTCCACATTTGAGAGATGGTCTCCTTGAGGGAAATCCCCAAGGCAAGATATCTGCATCAGAGTAAACCTGTATCTTTATTTTTATTTTATTTATTTTATTTTTTTATTTTTTATTTTTTTTTTGAGTTGGAGTCTCACTCTGTCACTCAGACGGGAGCGGCCACTGCAGCCTCGACCTGCTGGGCTCCGGCGATCCTTCCGCCTCAGCCTTCCAAGTAGCTGGAACTACAGGCGCACACTACCACACCCAGCTAATTTTTGATTTATTGTGCAGATGAGGTCTCGCCAAGTTGCCCAGGCGGGTCTTGAACCCATGGGCTCAGGCAATCCACTCACCTCGGCCTCCCAAAGTGCTGGGATTACAGGCTGAGCCACCGAACCCGGCCTATTTTTATTTTTTTGAGTTGGAGTCTTCACTCTGTTGCTCAGGTTGGAGAGCAGTGGCACGCTCACAGCCACCCCAGTGTCGACCTGCTGAGCTCTAGTGATCCTTCCGCCTAGGTGGTTCAGCCTGTAACCCCGTGCTTTGGGAGGCTGAGGTGAGTGAATTGCCTGAGCCCGCAGGTTCGAGACCCACC
>NW_007253062.1:25869-28673 GCF_000164805.1 Carlito syrichta
CGTAATTCCGGCTACTCGGAAGGCTGAGGCAGAAGGATCACCGGAGCCCAGCAGGTCGAGGCTGCGGTGGCCGGGAGCGGCCACTGCACTCCAGTCTGGGCGACAAAGTGAGACTCCAACTCAAAAAAAAGAAAAAAAAAAAAAAGAAATGTACAGAGTGTTAAAATCACCTAAGATCCAGCTGGGCTCGGTGGCTCAACCTGTAATCCCGCACCTTTGGGAGGCTGAGGTGAGTGGATTGCCTGAGCTCGTGGGTTCGAGACCCGCCTGGGCAGTGAGACCTCATCTCTACAATAAATCAAAAAATCAGCCGGGCGTGGTAGTGCATGCCTGTAATTTCGGCTACTCGGAAGGCTGAGGCGGAAGGATCGCTGGAGCCCAGCAGGCAAGGCTGCAGTGGCCGGGCGCTGCCACTGCACTCCAGTCTGGGCGACTGAGTGAGACTCCAACTCAAAAAAAATAAAAATTAAAAAAAAAAATAAATAAAAAATAAAATCACCTAATATCCTACCACATAGAAAAGAACATTCTTAACATCTTGGTGAACATTCTTTTCAACTTCTTACTATGTGTAATTTTATACACAGTAATTTTACATGAATATGATTGTACCTACAAATTCTGTGTGGTGTGGTCACAGATCTTTTTCTGCAATAATAAACATAAATCAATATTATCTTTGTTAATGACAGAGCCATGACTTATGTCATCTTTTGATGGCTTTTGAGGGGCATTTTAGGTTGCTTGCCATTTATAATTATTCCAAGTTGAGGCTTGTGCAAACACACTTGTGCATCCACTAGTCTTCCACATTTGATAGATGGTCTCCTTGAGGGAAATCCTCAAGGCAAGATATCTGCATCAAAGTAAACCTGTATCTTTATTTTTATTTTTTTGGGTTGGAGTGTTCACTCTGTTGCTCAGGCTGGAGAGCAGTGGCACGCTCACAGCCACTGCAGACTCAATCTGCTGGGCTCAGGTGAACTTTCTGCCTCAGCCTTTCAAGTAGCTGGAACTACAGGCACACGCCACCAGGCCTGGCTAATTTTTTGATTTATTGTAGAAATGAGGTCTCATCAAGTTGCCCAGGCTGGTCTGGAACCCGTGAGGTCAGGCATTCCTCTCACCTTGGCCTCCCAAAAAACTGGGATTATAGGCGTGAGCCACTATGCCTGGTCTATATATATTTTTTTTATTTAAAACTTTTTTTTTTTTAGTAAGAGTCTCACTCTGTCACCCAGGCTGGAGTGCAATGGCATGCTTATGGCCACCCCAACCTTGACCTGCTGGGCTCAGGCCATTGTTCTAAGTATCTTTCCAAGTATCTGGAACCACAGGCTCTCACCACCATGCCCAGCTAATTTTTTGATTTTTTGTAGAGACAAGGTCTCCCCAAATTGCCCAAGCTGGTCTTGAACCCCTGGATCCAGGCAATCCTCTTGCCTCCACCTCTCAAAATGCTGGGATTACAGATGTAAGCCACTGTGCCTGACTTAATTTGTAAATTTTTTTGTAGAGACGAGGTCTTGCTATGTTGACCAGGCTGGTCTTGAATTCCTGGCCTCAAGTGATCCTCCTGCTTCAGCCTCCCAAAGTGGTAGGATTACCGGCATGAGCCACTGCACCTGGCCTTTGAACCTGTATCTTATATTTGGTTCCATACTGCCAAACTGCCTTCTGGAAATATACTAAATCACCCTCATTCTAAATGTGAAAGAAATCATTTTTTGTTGTTGCTTTGTTGTTTGTTTGTTTGTTTGTTTGTTTTTTGAGTCAGTTTCACTCTGTTGCCCAGGCTGGAGTGTAGTGGCATGTTCATGGCCACCACAGCCTCAACCTGCTGGGCTCAGGCGATCCTTCCACCACAGCCTTTCAAGTAGCCGGAACTACAGGTGTGTGCTACTACGCTCGGCTAATTTTTTGATTTATTGTAGAGACGAGATCTCACCAAGTTGTCCAGGCTGGTCTTGAACCCCTGGGCTCAGGCAGTGCTCTTGCCTCGGCATCCCAAAATGCTGGAATTACTGACATGAACCATTGTGCTTGGCATGATACCTGCATTTTAAAAATCAGTTATGCGACCACTTCACTTTAACATATTCAAGAAAAAAGATGAGTTGTGTTATGAAATGGATCACTTTAGAGCAGCGGTCCCCATTTGGCATCAGGGACCGATTTTGCGGAGGACAATTTTTCCACAGATGGGGTGGGGGGTGATTTGGGGAAGATTTAAGCATGCTACATTTATTGTGTACTTTATTTATATTGTTATTACATTATAATACATAGTGGAATAATTATGCAACTCACCATCATGCAGAATCCGTGGGAGCCCTGAACTTGTTTTCCTGCAACTAGATGGTCCCAGCTGGGGTGATGTGAGACAGTGACACCCCAAGTGTGTTGCTTATGTCCAGTCTACTCCTTAATTTCGTTTTGGTTGCTGTCACTGCAGAAAACCCTGCTTTACAAAGATAGGATGTTGGAAACAGAAGCAGGTTTTTTAGTGCTGATCTGGCAGGAGGTGGAGCTCAGGCTGCCTGCATACAGTAAACTGGTCAATTTTCCATTTTGTTTTCTAAATAATACTAACATATAGAAGAGAATACCCCTTTCAGGGAATTAGCCAACGTGTTCAGCAGCATGCAGGTAAAATTTGGGTTCAACACTGGAATAAAAACAACTCTTGGGAAATCCTTAATTTTTAGTTTTATTTTATTTATTTTTTTTGAGTTGGAGTCTCGCTCTGTCGCCCAGTCTGGAGTGCAGTGGCCGCTCCCGGCCACCGCAGCCTCGCCTGCTGG
>NW_007253062.1:29087-30094 GCF_000164805.1 Carlito syrichta
AAGGATCGCCTGAGCCCAGCAGGTCGAGGCTGCGGTGGCCATGAGCGTGCCACTGCACTCTAGCCTGGGCAACAGAGGGAGGCTTCTACTCAAAACAAACAAACAAACAAACAAACCATATACGAATGTATTAAATAAAAAATATAACTATTTAATGTACTAAATAACCTACTCATTTGGGAGAAAATGTCTCCCCTTCAAACTCCTAGAATTCCCGACTGCTTATGTTTAAAAGAATGAATTTCTTTTTCTTTTTTTTTTTTTGAGTTAGAGTCTCACTCTGTCGCTCAGGCTGGAGTACAGAGGCATAGTCACAGCCACTGCAGCCTCGACCTGCTGGGCTCAGGCAATCCTTCCACCTCAGCCTTTTTTTTTTTTTTGAGTTGGAGTCTCACTCTGTCACCCAGACTGGAGTGCAGTGGCCACTCCCGGCCACCGCAGCCTCACCTGCTGGGCTCCGGCAATCCTTCTGCCTCAGCCTTCCGAGTAGCTGGAATTACAGGCGTGCGCTACCACGCCCGGCTAATTTTTTGATTTATTGTAGAGATGAGGTCTCGCCAAGTTGCCCAGGCGGGTCTCGAACCCTCGGGCTCAGGCAATCCACTCACCTCAGCCTCCCAAAGGCACGGGATTACAGGCTGAGCCACTGAGCCCGGCTGCACCTCAGCCTTTTAAGTAGATGGAACTACAGGCACGAGCTACCACACTCGGCTTATTTTTTTTTTTATTTATTGTAGAGACAAGACCTCACCAAGTTGTCCAGGCTGGTCTCGAACTCCTGAGCTCAGGCAATCCTCTTACCTTGGCCTTCCAAAGTGCTGGGATTACAAGCTTGAGTCATTGCTCCTGGCAAGAATGGATTTCTAATGATGTGTTTTCCTTTAGACGAGAGCACTGTAGGCAGCGCAGTTCCCAGCACATAGTAGACATTCAATTTAAAAAAAATAGTTAGCTGGGCTTGGTGGCTCAGCCTGTAATCCCGCGCCTTTGGGAGGCTGAGGTGAGTG
>NW_007253062.1:30246-33878 GCF_000164805.1 Carlito syrichta
AAAAATAGTTGAGCTGGGCACGGTGGCTCATGCCTGGAATCCCAGCACTTTGGGAGGCAGAGGCTAGAGGATTGTCTGAGTCCAGGGGTTGGAGACCAGCCTGTGCAACTTGGCAAGACCTTGTCTCTATAATAAATTAAAAAAAAAATTAGCTGGGTGTGGTGGCACATACCTGTAGTTTCGGCTACTTAGAAGACTGAGACAGAAGGATTGCATGGCCTAGCAGGTTGAAGCTGCGATGGCCTTGAGCGTGCCACTGTACTCCAGCCTGGGTGACAGAGTGAAACTCTTATTCAAAAAAAAAAAAAAAATAGTTTAATGGGCTGGGCCCAGTGGTTCACATCTGTAATTCCAGCACTCTGAGAGACCAAGGCGAGAGGGTTGCCTGAGTCCAGAAGTCTGAGACCAGCCTGGGCAACATAGTGAGAACTCATCCCTAAAAAAAGAAAAGGAGAGAAAAGAAAAGAAAAGAAAAAGTTGAATGAATAAACAGCATATTTCAAAGCTAAAAAGTGTCCGTTATATCAGTCTGAGTTTATCTAATCACCCAGAGTTATTCAGAAACTATTAATAGGTAATCGATAGTTGTAAGTTCACCATAAGCTTCACACAATTCTTTTCTGGATTTTTATGTTCTTTATAAGCAGAGATAGCAAACTAGTGGACAAGGACGACGTTAGCCTACAGTCATGTTTTATTTGGCTCAGATGGTATTTAAACATTTTGAAATAGCTGCTAACATTTCTCAAGTAAGGCTTTGCATAAAAATCTGCATTTCTGGCTTTTCTTCACAAAATGTGAGCTGTGGCCACACCAAGTCCAAACTCCAGGCTGCTGGGGTTTGGCCAGAGAAGCGCGCCCACCCCTCCCCTCTGGCCACCACTGCCCCCACCTGGTGACCTGCCTGCTTCTCTGCCACCTGCCTGACCCCGGGAGGCATTTTGACTTTGCCACACGCTTTTTTTTTTTTAAAGCCTGCAATGTGTACATTGAAGATCTTCTCATCTTAGACTATTCTCTCAATTTAAAGAAAGGTGCTTACTCTCCCTTCCCCACTTTTGAGATCTCGCTGCTTCCCGAACCTTCCTTGATGGACAGCACTTTGTTCTTTGTCTTCCCCAGACTAGCAGGAACAACTCTCTAGAGAGATCCTCTCTCCGAGAACTCTCTTCTGCAGGCTGATGGCCATGGAAGCCCTCGGAACACCTTCTCCTGTGCATACGGGTGGGGGAGGGGAGGGTGGGGAGACAGGGAGAGACACAAAGATTATAGAGGCTGTTGCTTAATCTTCCTGTGCTGGGCCAATCATGCCTGTCAGCCTCGCCACAGAAAGCCAGCCACTTGCGATCTATCTTTTGGGGAAAAAAAAAAAGATTCTTCTCTGCTTTGAGGAAAAAAAAGTCAACACTCTTCTACATAGAATTAGACATCAACATATAGAGAAGCGTTTTTAACACGTTGCGATCAGAAAAGCAGCCATCTGAGACACTGCAGATTTCATAAAAGATAAACACATCGCCCCTGGCCCCTCCTCCCTGAATACGTAAAAATAAATACCAAACTTCTATTACCAACTCGTAAGTAGTTTAAATCACTTTATTTTTTCTTTCGACACTGGGTGTTTGGTGTCAGTGTACATTTCTCCTACCACAATGCTTCCCTTCTCCAAACTATTAATTTTGTTTTTATGAATAATACAGTATGTCCCAGTTATTATTTAGTTTGATTGTACTCTAGCCTCATGCTCTGCATTTTAATTTAAGTGTAACTGCGCAAGAAAAAATGCAAATCTCTTCTATTCAAATTCAAAAGAAAATAAATGGATTTTTTATGGCCTAAAGGATCTATTCATTACCAAATCATTTATCTTTTTAGGAAGAACAGTTTATATATCCAATATGCTCTCGTGCTGTCTTTATTTTCATTTTTTTTTTCTTTTGATAAATATGCTCACTCTTTCAAATTTCCCTTGAATCTCTGCCGATAGGGGTAGCTTATAGCAGGCAGAACAAGAATATAATTAATAGCATTCAACAGAAAGCAAAGGTTGCACAGAAGGATTGAATAGATGGGATATTAGAAAAAATAAAACAAACCTAATATTGGATTGTGTTAAATGAATTTTTTTTTTAACAATTGCAGTGTTAAAAAAAGATATACACTTGGCCTTATCAAAGCAAACTGAGAAAGGAGTTTCATTGTGTGTTTTCAACACGCTAGCTTTTTCCAGTCTTGAGGCTATCCTTTAAGAGCTAGAAACACTACTGATTTTGCTTCTAACATGATCTGCTATTAGAAGTTAGGTATTTTGAATGCTGGGGTGTATTTTTGTTGAACACTGGTTTATATTTATGTCCTGAAGAAATTAACCAGTTTAGAAGGCATTGCTTCTGGTAGGGTGGTGTAATACACAAACAGCTGGGATGCACAAAGCAATTCCTGATAAAGACCGTCCGGAAGCAGCTTGAATGGTTTCTCCTGAATTAGGAAGGTCTCAAGTGAGAAATAGTAGCAAGTACGAGTTTATTTATTTATTTATTCTTAAGCATTTGCCTTTCTCTGGCGTATTGTACTTTAAAAATCATATGATTACGTAAAGTTACCCAGAATGTTGACTTTCCCTATTCAGGTTTGTGTATTAAATCGGATTTCAGGGCAAATTGAATGGATTTCTTTGTTCTCTCTAGATTAAGTCCAGATAGATAATCTGGTTTAGTTATGGCTACATTGTTTAAATCATGCTAATTATAGTACTTACCACACAATGGCAGTGGGGGCGATTTAAACGTTCATTGGAAGAAGGGGAAAAAATATAATATGCCAAGCTCAGAAATGTACACTCACTCTAACTGCTCCCTGAAGGCCAATTTAAAGACTGTTTTTCAGAGAACTGTTTACGTTGAAATTCTTACACACCAGGCCTGTTTCCATAAGCACAGGCAGCAGATGGGAATGTTAGTATCTGGAGTTTTTTTTTTTTGGAGTCGGAGTCTCACTCTGTCACCCAGGTTGGAGTGCAGTGGCACGCTCATGGCCACCGCAGCCTCCACCTGCTGGACTCAGGTGATCCTTCTGCTTCAGGCTTCCAAGTAGCTGGAACTACAGGCGCATGCCACCATGTCCGACTAATTTTTTGATTTATTGTAGAGATGAGGTCTCACCAAGTTGCCCAGGCCGGTCTCAAACCCGTGGGCTCACACAGTCCTCTTACCTCGGCCTTCCAAAGTGCTGGGATTATAGGCGTGAGCCACTGGGCCTGGCCCCAACTCTGTCTTATACGCAGAGTGTAGTTGGGATGTCTTAACTGACTCTGGTGGCTTATAAGCTTCCACTTGAGAGACTGAGTCACAAGATGACCTAGCTGCTTTTCTGACACTCCCTATTTTCTGTTTGCTGAATGACAGACCGGCAGGGATTCTGACTTAAGTAGTTGGCAACATTTTCTAGAAAATAAGGTCAGCCTGTCCTTCAAAAAAAAAAAAAAGATAAAATTAGAGCTTTCGAGAATACTAGAAATGTGGAAAATTTATATCTGCCACTGGAGGCTTAACAACTTTCCAAAGCTTAAGCCTTTTCTAATGAGTCTGGTAGTGAAGTAGCGAACATGGCTTTTCTGGTGTTGTATAATGTCA
>NW_007253062.1:33898-35258 GCF_000164805.1 Carlito syrichta
TCCTCTTACCTCGGCCTTCCAAAGTGCTGGGATTATAGGCGTGAGCCACTGGGCCTGGCCCCAACTCAGTCTTATACGCAGAGTGTAGTTGGGATGTCGGACCTGACTCTGGGGGCTTTGATGCTTCTCAGGAAGACAAGGAGCAGGGAGACCTCCCGGGCCACAAACTCACAACTCCTTTTTGACTGAAGGCTTCCAAAATGAGAGGCAGGGGGTAGTTTTTAAAGACGTGGAAGAGACTCAAGAGGATATCTGATCACAAACTCCTTCAGAGACCAAAATAAATCAGTGCTTAACGAGGTGCTTTTATTAAGCGCTGTGTGTTTCCTATAAAGAGAAATTATGGGATTAGGAGAAAAAGGGGACATATAAGCAAATGTTTACTTTGGCTACTTTTTTCTGAAACCTCAGGATTGGCTCTTCACTTCCACTGTCCTCCATTTCATGATTTATTTGGGAAATTCCTGAGGTGGGGGCAAAGGGACGCATCAAAGTCTTGGCACCAGGAACTCAAACAAATAGCACATCAGACTACATTTAGCAGATGATAATGCAGAACACTGAAAAATAGATTGAGGATGATTAGAAAAAAGTAAATAGTGCTGTTCTGCTCCAAGGTGCTGGAACACTGAACGCAAGGCGCAGATTATTGAGGGAAGGTGTGTGGAATTTTTCTGTATAAATCACCCATCACTTAGGGGCTAGGTGACTGTAGGAAGTGGGGAAACATGAATAGCACCTCTTGAGGAAGGAAAGAAAGGAGGGTCCCAACGCCAGTGCCAAGGGGCTCTCGGGTTTAATGTGTGAAGACAGTAATACAGACAGTGGGTGATACTTACAAAGAATCGGGAATGTGGGAAGAGTTGACTCTTGCTGGTCCCCAATTTCTAGAATTGTCCATGACTCAAAGCTGCCCAGGGCTTGGACTGACCTGCTCCACTATTTAAGACCCCGGACACACTCTATAGGTTTTGCTTTGAGCCTCCATTTCCCCAGCTATAAAATGGGTTTAATAATTCGTTCCATCTGGTTGTTGCAAGGATTAAAGGTGATAATGCATGAGTAACAGAGCATTTAGCTACATCTGGCTCAAGGTGGGTCTCAGAGCTTCCCTAGTATGTGGTCACCGTTAACGCTTAAAATCATTTCTATAGCTTCTGTGTTGATGAACTGGCTTTTGCGTGTTTGTGAATAACTCAGAATAGAATGGCTTGCTGTATGTAGACCTGTGTATCTGGAAAGTGTTTGTATGCTTTAGAAAACAGTGTTTGAAGCCGGGCTCGGTGGCTAAGCCTGTAATCCCGCGCCTTTGGGAGGCTGAGGTGAGTGGATTGCCTGAGCCCACGGGTTCGAGACCTGG
>NW_007253062.1:35278-49864 GCF_000164805.1 Carlito syrichta
GCGCCTGTAGTTCCAGCTACTTGAAAGGCTGAGGCGGAAGGATCGCCGGAGCCCAGCAGGTCGAGGCTGCGGTAGCCGGGAGCGACCACTACACTCCAGTTGGGCGACAGAGTGAGACTCCAACTCAAAACAAAAAAACAACAACAACAAAAAAAACAATGTTTGAAACTGGGTACCTGTAATCCCAGCTACTCAAGAGCCTGAGGTGGGAGGATTGCTTGAGGTCAGTAGTTCGAGACTAGTCTGGCTAAAATAGCAAAGTCCTGTCTCCAATTAAAAAAGAAAGGAAGGAAGGAAAGAAAAGAAATACATTTTAATAAACACTGTTTGGAGCCAGGCTCGGTGGCTCAGCCTGTAATCCCGCGCCTTTGGGAGGCTGAGGTGAGTGGATTGCCTGAGCCCGCGGGTTCGAGACCCCTTCTGGGCAACTTGGCGAGACCTCATCTCTACAATAAATCAAAAATCAGCCGGGCGTGGTAATGCGCGCCTGTAATTCCGGCTACTTGGAAGGCTGAGGCGGAAGGATCGCCGGAGCCCAGCAGGTCGAGGCTGCGGTGGCCGGGAGCGGCCACTGCACTCCAGTCTGGGCAACAGAGTGAGACTCCAACTCAAAAAAAAAAAATAAACACTGTTTGGAAGTTGAACTTAATTCTTACCAAAATAAACACCTTTATAAGTTACATGGAGGCTGTCTTTCCTTGTGGAAAAATATTTTGTGAAAAGTATGATAAACTTGGGTGTGGAGGAATAAAGTTACATTAGTGAGAGTGAGTAGCTGTTGGTTTTCATGTGTAAAGTAGAAAAGGGAAATTTGCTAAAAAAACAAGCACTTGACTGGGCACAGTGACTCATGCCTATAATCTCAGCATTTTGAGAGGCTGAGGTGGGAGGATCACTTGAGCCCAGGAGTTGGAGACCAGCCTGGGCAATATAGTGAGATCTTATCTCTACAAAAAATGAAAGAAAAAAAAAAACAGGCGTGATGGTGCATGCCTGTAGTCCCAGCTACTCGGGAGCCTGAGCCTAGGATGTTGAAGTTGTGGTGATTACGCCACTGCACTCCAGCCTGGGCAACAGAGTGAGACTCTGACAAAAAAAAAAAAAAAAAAAAAGACACTCAATAATATTAGTAATAACAGCTAGCACTTGTGGGTGAGGTACAACCACAGCCCAGATTTCCAACCCTTTGCTATATTAATTTTTGAGGGGTAAGTTTTGCTTTTTTTTTGAGTTGGAGTCTCACTTTGTTGCCCAGGCTAGAGTGTAGTGGCACGCCGCTAATGGCCACCGCAGCCTTGACCTGCTGGGCTCAGGTGATCCTTTCCCTCAGCCTTCCAAGTAGCTGGAACTACAGGTGTGTGCCATCACACCCCACTAATTTTTTGATGTACCGTAGAGATGAGGTCTCACCGAGTTGCCCAGGCTGGTCTTGAACTTGTGGGCTCAGGCAATCCTTTCATCTTAGACTCCCAAAATGCTGGAATTGGATTATAGGTGTGAGCCACCACGTCCGGCATTTTTTTTTTTTTACAAGTTCAACTTATTTTTTACAGTTTATGTTTTTGGAACACTAAGAAGGGGAAAAGAGCATTAAGAGATAATGAAAATATTCCAAATCTGCAGAAACACGACCAAATCTAATTCAGCAATTACTTTTTGGCTCCTTCCTTTATTTTTTTTTAACCTTTTTTTCCCTGAAAACAATGGTAACTTTTAGGATACATATATTTTTTAGAGACAGGGTTTCTGTTGCTGAGGCTAGAGTGCAGTGGCATGATCATAGCCCACTGTAGCCTTTATAACTCCTGGCTCAAGTGATTCATTCTCTCACTTTGGTCTCCTGAGTAGCTGGGACTACAGGTGTGCACCACCACCCCTGGCTCATTTATTTTATTTTTTGTAGAAATGGGATCTCACTATGTTGCCCAGGCTGGTCTTGAACTCCTGGGCTGAAGGATCCTCCTGCTTCAGCCTCCTCAGTAGCTGTGACTGCAGGCACACGCCTCCACACCCTGGCTTTTTTTGATTACAAATGTTCAGAGTAGGAAAGCGGGAAACTTCTACCCCCAAGAGTAAAAAGCATACAAGAACAGTGTGTGTGTGTATATATATATATATATATATATATATATATATACTATACTGTCCTATTGATAGAAATTTATTTCTTGCAAGTCTGGTAAGTTCAGGACCAAAGCACGGGCAGAATTGGTGTCTAGGGAAGTCTCGTTCCCTAGACAGATGGCACTGTCTATTGTCCTCAGGTGGCAGAAGGGTCTGAGGGGCAAAAGGATCGGGCAACTCTCCGAAGCCTCTTAAACAAGGGCACAAATCCCATTCACAAGGGTAGAACCGTCATGTCCTAATCACCTCCCCACCACCACTCCCGGCTAATATTTTGATTTATTGTAGAGACGAGGTCTCGCCAAGTTGCCCAGGCTGGTCTCGAACCCGTGGGCTCAGGCAATCCTCTCGCCTCTGCTTCCCAAAGTGCTGGGATGACAGGCGTGAGCCACTGCGCCCGGCCCGTATGTGGATTTTTTTTTTTTTTTTTAATTGTAGACATGAGGTCTCGCCAAGTTGCCCAGGCGGGTCTCGAACCCTCCGGCTCAGGCCCTCCACTCACCTCAACCTCCCATAGCGCGGGATTACCGGCTGAGCCACCGAGCCCGGCTGTATGTGGACAGTTTAAACTGTTGTCACCAACCAACTGGCGAGCTTCCCGAGCCTCGACTTGTCCTCCTCGCTGGGTGCACGTCGGTGTTAGCTGGGGGCAGCAGCGGCGCCTCGCGGTGAGCACGTCTCCACCGACGCCATCAGTCACAGCCGAAACAATCGGGGTAGCGGGTACCATACGGGATGGTGCCGCGCTGAGGACAGCTGCTGAGGGCCAGGGGAGGCTGTCGGGCAGGCGCAGGGATAAGTGTGAAAGGTCGCGGCGGCAGGACTCGCCGGTGATGTCCGCGGCCAGCGCGCATGAACGCACTTCACATCCCAAGCCCTGAGCTGGAGCCCTCCCTGGGATCACTTGCCAGCTGTACGGATTTGTGCCGGCTAGCTGGGGTTTGGAGGCTTTCGTTTTCTTTTTCTTTTTTTCTTTTTCTTTTTGAGTCATAGCCTCACCCTGTCGCCCGGGCTGGAGTGCAGTGGGCTCATGGCTACCCCAGCATCCACCTGCTGGGCTCCGGAGATCCTTCCGCCTCAGTCTTCGAGTAGCTGGGCACTGCAGGCGTGCACTACGGCACCCGGCTAATTTTTGATTTAGTGTAGAGATGAGGTCTCGCCCGGGCGGGTCTCGAACCGGCGGGTTCAGGCAATCCACTAGCCTCGGCCTCCCAAAGTGCTGGAATTACAGGCTGAGCCACCCAGCCCAGCAGCCTTTGTTTTCTGATCTATAAAATGGGGTGATGATGTAGTTTGGATGTTGATGGTCCCTTCAAACCTCATGTTGAGATGTGATCCCCTGTTGGAGGGGGGGCCTAGTGGGAGGGGCTTGGGTCATGGGGTTAGACTCCTCGCCATTATTTGGGGCTGTTCTCTTGGTGATGAATGAGTTCTCACTTTATTAGCTCACGGGAGAGTTGGTTTATTATTTATGGTTACTCTTCTTACTTTTTCAGTCAGGGTGGAGTGCAGTGGCACAATCCCAGCTCACCACAGCCCCTACCTTCTGGGCTCAGGTGATCCTTCCGCCTCAGCCTCCACAGTAGCTGGGACGATGACTTATTTTTGATTTTTTTGTAGAGATTCGCTATGTTGCCTAGGCTGGTCTTAAACTCCTGGGCTCAAGCAATCCTCCTGTCTCGGCCTCCCAAAGTGCTGGGATGACAGGTGTGAGCCACCACCCCCGACCACCAGAGCTTTGTTTTTTTTTTTTAAACCGTGACTGAGCGTGGTGCCTCATGTCTGTCATTCCAGCACTTTGGGAGGTGGAGGCAAGAAGATTGCCTGAGCCCAGGGGTTCGAGATCAGCCCAGGTCATTTGACAAAACCTTGTCTCTACAATAAATCAAAAAATTAGTCAGGCGAGATGGTGCACAGTTGTGGTTTCAGCTACTTGGAAGGCTGAGGTGAAAGGATCGCCTGAGACCAGCAGGTTGAGGCTGCAGTGGCCTTGAGTGTGCCACTGCAGTCCAGCATGGGCAACACAGTGAGACTCCTACTCCAAAAAAAAAAAAGAAAAGGACTGGGCACCTCCCTTCTCTCTCTGGCTTCTGCTCTGGCCATGTGACATGCAGGCTCCCTTTGCCCACCCCTGCTGAGTAAAAGCTTCCTGAGTCCTTACCAGAGGCAGAGACCAGCACTATATCCTTTCTGTACTGTCTACAGCACTGTGAGCCAAATAAACCTTTTTTTCTTTGTAAATTACCCAGCCTCTGGCATTTCTTTTTTTTTTGAGTTGGAGTCTCACTCTGTCGCCTAGACTGGAGTGCAGTGGCCGCTCACGGCCACCGCAGCCTCGACTTGCTGGGCCCTGGTGATCCTTCCGCCTCAGCCTTCTGAGTAGCTGGAATTACAGGCACGCGCTATCATGCCTGGCTGATTTTTTGATTTATTGTAGAGATGAGGTCTCGCTGCCCAGGCGGGTCTCGAACCCGCGGGCTCAGGCAATCCACTCACCTCGGCCTCCCAAAGGCACGGGATTACAGGCTGAGCCACCGAACCCGGCTAGGCATTTCTTTATAGCAACCCCAAACCGACGAATACAGATGACAATGGCATCTGTATTCGTGATACACAGAACATATGAAGAAATGCATGTGCAATACCACCAAAAAAGACAGCCACAGTTTGTATCACGATTGTCATGTCACAGTTTCGGAGAACAAGCTGGGTGGGATGGGAGGAAAATCAGTGTCTCCTCCCACTGCAAACTGGTGACCTAGGTGGACAGATGTCATTTGCAGACACGCCATGTTTAGGTCACAGCTTTAAGCCTTTTTGGTAGATTCAGACATTGTCCTAAAGAATAGGAGAAGCAGGCAACTTTGGGTTCATATTCTCCCAAGTGGCAACAATCGCTAAGGAACATCTTGACTTTGGTGGAGACGGGTTCTGGCTAGTATTCCTGTTGTCGGGAGTTTTCTCTGATTCTTCTGGATTGACATCTTCCTTTATTATGCATTGAAGGGGATGGATATTAGCACAGAGGATTTGGATATGGAACTTATGGTATCCCCAGGAAGACATGTTTGAGGCAGGTTGGGCATTCCTCATTACCCCACATGACAGAGCTGCGCTTTTCAAACTCTAGTCTGTTTCAGAAACACCTGAAGGGTTGTAAAGTCCTGGTTGGTAGGCCCAACCCCTAAGTTTCAGATTTAGGAAGGTTTGAGGTGAATTCTGAGAATCTACATTTCCATCAGACTTTCAGGTAACGCTGATGCTTCTGGTTTGTGAACCCTATGTTGAGAACCAAGTAATCCCATCTCCTCCAGAGGCTGAGGTCGGAGAATGGCTTGAAGATAGGAGTTTGAGACCAGCCTGGGCAACATAGTGAGACCCCCATCTCAAAACAAATAACACCAGGTGCAGTGGCTCACGCCTGTGATCTGAGCATTTTCCAAGGCCGAGGCAGGAAGGTTGCTTGAGTACAGGAGTTCAAGACCAGTGTGGGCAACTCAGCAAGACTTCAAAGTGAGACTCCAACTCACAAAAACAAAAACACAAACAAAAATAATAAAAAAGAAAATACATCTCTTTATTTAGCCTTCATTACAAAACTAATATTTCTTTGCCATAAAGTAAAATGCTGGCTGGCCACGGTGGCTCATGCCTGTCATCCCAGCACTTTGGGAGGGCGAGGCAAGAGGACTGCCTGAGCTCAGGGGTTCAAGACCAGCCTGGACAACATGGCAAGACCTTGTCTCTACAATAAATCAAAAAATTAGTCACGCGTGGATGTGCACGCCTGTAGTCCCAGCTACTTGGAAGGCTCAGCCCAGCAGGTCGAGGCTGTGGTGGCCGTGAGCATACCACTGCACTTCAGTCTGGGTGACAGAGCGAGACTATGACTCAAGTAAATACAATAAAATAAAATGCAGACAACACAGAAAGGCATACTGTAGAAAGTGAAAATCTTCAATGGTCTCCCTACTAGGGAATGACAACCAACAGTTAATTTTTACCTGAGAGTTTTTTTTGTTTTGTTTTTTTTGAGTTGGAGTCTCATTCTGTCACCCAGGCTGGAGGGCAGTGGCATACTCACGACCACCGCAGTCTCAACCTGCTGAGTTCAGGTAATCCTTCTGCCTTGGCCTTTCAAGTAGCTGGAACTAAAGACATGCGCCACCACGTCTGGCTAGTTTTTTGATTTATTGTAGAGATGAGCTCTCGCCATGTTGCCCAGACTGGGCTCAAAACCGTGGGCTCAGGCAATCCTCTCACCTTGGCCTCCCAAAGTGTTGGGATTACGGGCGTGAACCACTGTTTCTGGCTGCTGAGAGTTTTTTGTTTTTTTTTT
Organism: Carlito syrichta; assembly: GCF_000164805.1. Taxonomy (NCBI): domain Eukaryota; kingdom Metazoa; phylum Chordata; class Mammalia; order Primates; family Tarsiidae; genus Carlito; species Carlito syrichta. The sequence goes on from NW_007253062.1 coordinate 41,742, forward strand.
TGAGTTGGAGTCTCACTCTGTCGCCCAGACTGGAGTGCAGTGGCACACTCCTGGCCACTGCAGCCTCAACCTGCTGGGCTCAGGCAATCCTTCCCCCTCAGCCTTCCAAGTAGCTGGAACTACAGGCGCGCGCTACCACGCCCAGCTAATTTTTGATTTATTGTAGAGACGAGGTCTTCCCAAGTTGCTCAGGTGGATCTTGAACATGCAGGCCAGGCAATCCACTCACCTCGTCCTCCAAAGTGCTGGGATTACAGGCTGAGTCACTGAGCCCAGCCTGCTGAGAGTTTTTTAAAAAAGAGTTAAATTTAAAAATTGTTGTTTATTTCTCCATACACTGATGAGATAAATGTTAGTCCATATAATTTAAGAGCTGTGAAGTTTTCTTTTTTTTTTTTTTTGAGTTGGAATCTCACTCTATCTCCCAGGTTGGAGTGCAGTGGCACGCTCATGGCCACCGCAGCCTCAAACTGCTGGGCTCAGGCAATCCTTCCTCCTTAGTCTTCCAGGTAGCTGGAACTACAGGCACGTGCCACCACATCCAGCTAATTTTTTTTTTTTTATTGTAGAGATTTGCCCAGGCTGTTCTCGAACCTGTGGACTTAGGAAATCGTCTCACCTCGGCCTCCCAAAGTGCTGGGATTATAGCCGTGATCCACTGCGCCTGACCTGTGAAGTTTTTTTTATTGTTCCTTTATTTTTATTTTTTAGAGACAGTGTCTGGCTTTGTCACCCAGGATGGAGAGCAGTGGTGTGACCATAGCTCACTGTAGCCTTGAACTCCTGGGATCAAGTGATCCTCCCACCTCATCCTCCTGAGTAGCTGGGATTACAGGTGTGTGCCACCATGCTTGGCTATTTTTTTGTTGTCGTTGTAGAAACATGGTTTCACTATGTTGCCCAGACTGGTCTCGAACTCTTGGGCTCAAGTGATCCTCCTGCCTCAGCCTCCCAAAGGCTAGGCCTATAGGTATCAGCCAACACATTCAGATCTTTCATGTTTTTTATAGATGGGCTCGAAGTTATAAAAAATTAAACAGAAGAAATACGTGCCCACAGTGCTCGGAGGAGAGCTAAGAGAAACTAAGTCTCCCTTTACTCCACAGTACTCAATGATGAACTCGTTTAATCCCCAGATCAGCTTAGAGAAGGAGCCGCCATTCTCATTTTACAGATGAGAAGACAGAAGCATAGCAATGTAAAATGACTCCCGTAAGGTCACGCCACTAGTGATGGGAGTTGGGACTCAAAGGTGAGTGACTCTCACACTTAAAGCTATTAGCACCCTGTCCACTCACCTCTCCTACTTGCCTGTGCTAGTTTGCATTACTGATGGTCCATTAGACGCCAGACAGTCTGCCAAGCATTGACAAATACAAAGATCTGAGAATTTTTTTTTTTTTTGAGTCAGAGTCTCACTCTGTCACCCAGGCTAGAGTGCAGTGGCACGCTCGTGACCACTGCAGCTTCGACCTACTGAGCTCAGGCAATCCTTCTGCCTCAGCCTTCCAAGTAGGTGGAACTACAGGCATACACCACCACGTCCAGCTAATTTTTTGATTTATTGTAGAGATGAGGTCTGGCCAAGTTGCCCAGACTGGTCTCGAACCCCTGGGTTTAGGCAATCATGTCACCTCAGCCTCCCAAAGTGCTGGGATTACAGATGTGAGCCACCGTGCCCGGCTTGATTTTTTTTTTTTTTTAGTCAGAGTCTCACTGTTGTCCAGGCTGGAGTACAGTGGCAGGATCATGGCTCACCGCGGCCTCGACCTCCTGGGCTCCGGTGATCCTTCTGCCTCAGTCTCCAGAGTAGCTAGGACTACAGGCATGCACCTCCACACCTAGCTAATTTTTTGAAGAGACAACATAGTCTGGTTTAGAAATTTGTTCTCGCAGGGTTCGGTGGCTCGACCTGTAATCCTGCGCTTTGGGAGGCCAAGGTGAGTGAATTGCCTGAGCCCACGAGTTTGAGACCCGCCTGGGCAACTTGGCGAGACCTCATCTCTACAATAAATCAAAAATTAGCCGTGTGTGGTAGCGCACACCCGTAGTTCCAGCTACTTGGAAGCCTGAGGCAGAAGGATCACTGGAGCCCAGCAGGTCGAGGCTGCGGTGGCCAGGAGTGGCCACTGCACTCCAGTCTGGGCGACAGAGTGAGACTCCAACTCAAAAAAAAGAAATCTGTTCTCAAGTGATCCTCCCACCTTGGCCTCCCAAAGTGCTGGGATTAGAGGCGTGAGTCACTGTGCCTGGCCTACTTAGCTAAGTTTTAAAAATTTTTGTATAGACATGGTCTCACTATGATGCCCAGACTGTTCTCAAATGTCTGGGCTCAAGCAATCCTCCTGTCTCAACCTCCCATAGTGCTAGGATTACAGGTTTGAGTCACCATGCCCCATTAAGATATTTTCTTTCTGAAAACACTGGGTTGTTACTTTGAATGTTCTAGTACTAGTTCAGGAGACATTTTGATATTTATTCAGCAACTGATTACATCAGAATCCAACTCCCAATGGTAATGAATGTGATTATAAACCCTCAAAGTGAGCCAGATCATGTCTGCAGAAAATTCTCCCAAGCCAGGCACAGTGGCTCATGTTTGTAATCCCAGCGTTTTGGGAGGCTTAGGCTGGAGAATTGCTTGAGCCCAGGAGTTCAAGACCAACCTGGGCAACACAATGAGACCACGTCTCTACAAAAAAGAAACAAAAGTAGCCAGGCACAGAGGCATGCGCTTGCAGTTCCACCTGCTCAGGAGGCTGAGGCAGGAGGATCACTTGAGCCTAGGAGTTTGAGGCTACAGTGAGCTATATGATTGTGCCATGGTACTCCAGCCTGGGTAACAGAGCAACAGAGCACAACCCTGTCTCCAAAAAAAAAAAAAAAGTTCTCCCAACTACCAAAGATGGCTTGTCATGTGACTGGTGGAAGCAGGGGCCTATGGGTTGTGGTTCCTCACGGCTGGAGGCAAGTGGCCTGTGGGTGATGACATTTTAGCTGCAGATGGGGCACCTCTTATTCATTACAAGGTCTGAGAAAAATGCTGTAGCAGATCAGAGTTGAGAAATGCAAATTTCATCTTTATACGCTGTTTAGCCCGAGTCAGTTCCATGGGTTGCTGAATTGAGATTGTTTAAAAATACTATGGATGGCTAACTCAAAAGAGAACTGAAAGTTTTCTCTTTCTGTACTAAAAAAAACACCAAAAACTGGTGGGAACTTTAAATGCTAAAAGAAATACTACATTTACTAATTAGTCTTCTCCAATCAAATACTTTTATGGTTCTCTGTGCCAAATGGTATATTGTTCCCATAATTATTTGATTAAAAGGGAATGAAGTGCTTTGAAAACCATGTTATTGTAATAGTAGAACTGAAATTATACTTGTCATTCCATGCTCTTGCTGGTTGAGTTTTGACCTTTCTCATTATAACAATTTGTGAGGTTTTTTTTCCTGTCTATAGAAAAATCCTGTGATGGGCTCTCCTTCCTTTCCTTCCTTCCTTCCTTCCTTCTTTCCTCCCTCCTTCTCTCCCTCCCTCTTTCTTTCTCTCTCTTCTTCCTTGTCTCCTTCTTTTCTTCTTCCAAATAAATCAACCGGCTCATAATTTTGTATGATATGTATTGTCTTCTACACAATTTTTTTTTTTTTTTTTTGAGCCAGAGTGTTACTCTATCTCCCACGCTGGAGGGCAGTGGCATAATCACAGCTCACCACTGCCTCGGCCTCCTGGGCTCAGGCGATGCTTCTGCTTCAGCCTCTCGAGTAGCTGGAGTTACAGGCACGTGCCACTGCGTCTGGATATAAGCAGGTATCCTCTTATGAGTAATTCATCAATAATAGTCACACACAACAAATTTTTAAAAAAGATCTACATATTTTGATTGAGCTTGATTGCATGAAACATAACTTACAACCTAAAAACTGAAATAAATTCTCAAGTGTGTTTTTAAACATCCAAGTATGAGGTATGTTGAACATTAAGCTGGTGAAAACTCCCAGTTTAGGCCAGGCTCCGTGGCTCAGTTTGTAATTCCAGCGCTTTGAGAGGCTGAGGTGTGTGGATTGCCTGAGCCTGCGGGTTTGAGACCTGCCCGGGCAACTTGGTGAGACCGCATCTCTACAATAAATAAAAAATTAGCTGGGCATGGTAGTGTGCACCTGTAGTTCCAGCTACTTGGAAGACTGAGGCAGAAGGATCACCAGAGCCCAGCAGGTAGAGGCTGCAGTGGCTGGGAGCAGCCACTGCACTCCAGTCTGGGCGACAGAGTGAGACTCCAACTAAAAAAAAAAAATAAATAAATAAATTATTACTTTGTTTTTAGCATTTATTGGTCAAGCATGGTGGCTCATGCCTATAATATCAGCACTTTGGGGGGCTGAGGTGGGAGGATCCCTTGAGCCTAGGAGTTTGAGGCTGCTGTGAGCTATGACTGCGCCGCTGTTCTCCAACTCTAAAAAGCCCCATTGCTACAAAAAAATTTTAAAAACAAACATTGATTGACGTTCTATGCTAATGATTTGAAGTAGATTATCTCATTTAATCCTGACAGACATCTAAGGAGGTGTTATTATTATCCTTGTGTTATCCATGAGAAAAGCCCAGAGAGGTTAAATCACTTGCCCAAGGACACACAGCTATTAAATGGCAGTACTGGATAGAAAACCGGCTCTACCTGATGGCAAAGAGCTCTTACAACTTCCTGTTCCTGCGAGCTGAGAAGAAACCAGAGTTTCACAGAGGCTTTCACAGGGCCGAGTGTCGCATTTGACTCACTGTTTCCCTTATCTCGAACAAAACTAAAAGCGTGATTTCTTGTGATTTGATTCTGCTTCTTTTGGTTTCCAGAGAAAGAAGTCTCACCCGCTTCTAAGCATTTAAGCTCTGAAGTAGCCTGGCTGTGTCTGATCTCAACTCTGCTCCTGACAAGTCACGTATATGTGTGCAGGTTAGCTCCATTTCTGAGGCTCAGTTGTCCCAGTCCTGAAAATAGGGATAGCAATAGTGACCTGTTGGCTGTATGTGGTGGCTCACGCCTGTCATCCTAGCACTTTGGGAGGTGGAGATGAGAGGATTGCCTAAGCCCATGGGTTTGAGACCAGCCTGTGGACAACATGGTGAGAACTCGCCGCTAAAAAAAAAAATAGTGACCTGTTTAATGGTGTTATGAGGATCATGGGAGAGGATCTATGAAAAATACTGATGGGGCCAGGCTCAGTGGCTCAGCCTATAGTCCCAGCACTTTGGGAGGCCAAGGCGAGAGGATTGCTTGAGCCTGCGGGTTCGTGACCCACCCGGGCAACTTGGCAAGACCTCGTCTCTACAATAAATCAAAAATTAGCCAGGTGTGGCAGCGCGCACCTGTAGTTCTGGCTGAGGTGGAAGGATCGCCGGAGCCCAGCAGGTCGAGGCTGCCATGGCCAGGAGCGTGCCACTGCCCTCCAGTCTGGGTGACAGAGTGAGACTCCAACTCCAAAAAAAAACCGAAAAATACTGATGGAAACTGGTAGCTGCCTTATTTAGTCCATGTACTTTGCTTGATGATTGAAATTATTTGTGTTCTAGCTGAGTGTGGTGGTGCATGCCCATAGTTCCAGCTACTTGGAAGACTGAGGCGGAAGAATTGCCTGAGTCCATCAGGTCAAGGCTGCAGTGGCTGTGAGCATGCCACTGCCCTCCAGCCTGGGCAACAGAGTGAGACTCCAACTGAAAAAAAAAAAAAAGAATAAAACAGAAATTATTTATTTTCTTTCTTTTTTATAGAGATGGGGGTCTCACTATGTTGTCCAGCCTGTTCTCAATCTACTGGCCTCAAGTGAGTCTCCTGCTTCAGCCTCCCAAAGTGCTGGGATTATAAATGTGAGCCACCACTTCTGGCCAAAATTAGTTTTTAAAGTTGACACATTTAAAAATTAGGATATAGATCTTTATTTTGAAAAAAGTTCAGTCTTCTGGCTTCTGAAACTTTATTTAAAATTTATTTTATTTATTTATTTTTTTGAGTTGGAGTCTCATTCTGTCGCCCAGACTGGAGTGCAGTGGCCGCTTCCAGCCACCGCAGCCTCGACTGGCTGGGCTCCGGCGATCCCTCCGCCTCAGCCTTCCAAGTAGCTGGAATTACAGGCATGCGCTACCACGCCCGGCTGATTTTTTGATTTATTGTACAGTGAGGTCTCGCTGCCCAGGCGGGTCTCAAACCTGCAGGCTTAGGCAATCTGCTCACCTCAGCCTCCCAAAGGCGTGGGATTATAGTCTGAGCCACCAAGCCTGGCTTATTTTTTATAAAGACAGTGTTTCATTATGTTGCCCAGGTTGGTCTCGACCACCTGGGCTCAGGCAATCTTTTTCTCCTGAATAGCTTGAACTACAGATGCATGCAGCCACACCCAGTCAATTTTTGATTTTTTTTTTTTTTTGAGTTGGAGTTTTACTCTGTCACCCAGGTTGGAGTGCAGTGGCACACTCATGGCCACAGCAGCCTCAATCTGCTGGGCTCAGGTGATTCTTCTGCCTCAGCCTTTCAAGTAGCTGGAATTAAAGGCGCCTGCAACCACACCTGGTTAATTTTTTGATTTATTGTAGAGACGAGGTATTGCCCAGACTGGTCTCGAACTCCTGGGCTCAGGCAATACGCTCGCCTCAGCCTTCCAAAATGTTGGGATGACAGGCGTGAGTCATCACATCTGCCCAGAGTGACTCACTTCTAGAAAATAGAACATGATAAAAGTGAGAAATATTCTTTCTTTCTTTTTCTTTTCTTTTTTTTTTTTTTTTTTTAGTAGGAGTCTCACTCTGTCGCCCAGGCTGGACTGCAGTGGTTCGCTCATGGCTACCTCTGCCTCGACCTGCTGGGCTCAGGTGATCCTTCCACCCCAGCCTTCCAAGTAGCTGGAACCACAGGTGTGCACCACCACACCCAGTTAATATTTTGTTTGATTTATTGTAGAGACAAGGTCTTGCCAAATTGCCCAGGCTGGTCTCGAACCCCTGAGCTCAGGCAATCTTTTCACCTCTGCCTCCCAGAGTGCTGGGATTACAGGTGTGAATCACTGTGTCCGGCAAGGTACATCATTTCAAAGGTTAGGTTTCAAGACAGCTATGGCTTCTATCCTGCTTGTCCTCTGTTCTTTTTTATTTTTTGAGTTGGAGTCTCACTCTGTCGCCCAGACTGGAGTGCAGTGGCCGCTCCGGCCACCGCAGCCTCGACCTGCTGGGCTCCAGCGATCCTTCCGCCTCAGCCTTCCGAGTAGCCGGAATTACAGGCATGCGCTACCACGCCCGGCTCATTTTTTTGATTTATTGTAGAGATGAGGTCTCGCTGCCCAGGCGGGTCTCGAACCCGCGGGCTCAGGCAATCCACTCACCTCAGCCTCCCAAAGGCGCGGGATTACAGGCTGAGCCACCGAGCCCGGCTGTCCTCTATTCTTTTTGTGTAGTTTCCTCACCCTGAGGACAGCTGTTGCCATATTTTGGGCTGTCCACAGGGAGATCCACTTGTCAAGGGACTGTGCAGGATCTCCTGCCAATAGCCAGTGAGGAAGTGAGTCCCTTGGTCCAATAGCCCATGAAGAACTGAATCCTGTCAAGAATCACGTGAGTTTGGAACCAGACTCTTTCTCAGTCGAGCCTTGAGATGAGGCTGTTTTGCCAGTCAATCCCTTGATTGCACTTTGAGTTAGAGACATCTGCTTGATCCACATTGGAATTCCTGACCCATACAAATTGTGTTTGTTAAACTGCTGCATCATGGTATGTTGTTACTCATTGATGGAAACATATACTGATACTGTCTCTGCAGGAAACTGATAGCCTCATGGAGTGAACAGTGTCAGTTAACTGTGATGACAACTAGCGTTGAATTATAGCTGTGGGCTGGGTGTGGTGGTTCATACCTGTAATTCCGGCACTTTGGGAGCCAGAGGCAGGAGGATTGCTTGAGCCCAGGAGTTTGAAACCAACCTGAGCAACATAGTGAGACCATGTCATTATAAAAAAAAAAAAAAAAGTAAGCCGGGGATAGTGGCACACACCTGTAGTCCCAGCTACTTTGGAGGCTGTGGTGGAAGGAGCTCCCGAGCCTAGGAGGTCAAGTGAGCTGTTATTGTACCACTGCACTCCAG
>NW_007253062.1:49884-54054 GCF_000164805.1 Carlito syrichta
CTGGAACTACAGGCACGTGCTACCATGCCCGGCTAATTTTTGATTTGTTGTAGAGATGAGGTCTCGAAACCGCGGGCTCAGGCAATCCACTTACCCCGGCCTCCCAAAGCACTGGGATTACAGGCTGAGCTACTGAACCCGGCCTGGATTTTTTTTTTCATTTTGTTTTGTTGTAATGGATTTGAAAGTACATTGCATAAACCTAGAAACCTGGGATGGAAAACGCATTTCTGGAAGCAGTAACTGCATGTGCAAAAATCTCATGATAGGAGGATGCCTAAGGTGTGTTGAGGACAGAAAGAACACCAGAGAGCCTGGTGTCCAGACGCAGCAGGAAGGGACAGCAGAGGCCAAATCCCTGAGTGTCTCGTAGGCGGCATTCAGGGCTTTGGTCTTTATTCTCAGCTCAGTGGTTAGTGTTTGAGCAGTGGGTGGAGCATGCTCAGATTATGTATTTTATTTTTTTGAGTCGTGGCCTCTCTCTATTGCCCAGACTGGAGTACAATGGCACGGTCATGGTTCACCCCAGCATCGACCTCTTGGGCTCAAGTGATACTTCTACCTCAGCCTCCTGAGAAGCTGGGACTACAGGTGTGCATCACCATGCCTGGCTAATTTACTTAAAATTTTTTTTTTTGTAGCAATGAGATCTCGCTATGTTGCCTAGGTAGGTGGATTTTGTATTTTTTTTTTTTTTTTGAGTTGGAGTCTCACTCTGTCACCCAGACTGGAGTGCAGTGGCCGCTCCCGGCCGCCACAGCCTCGACCCGCTGGGCTCTGGTGATCCTCCCGCCTCAGCCTTCCAAGTAGCCGGAACTACAGGCACGCGCTACCATGCCTGGCTCATTTTTTATTTATTGTAGAGATGAGGTCTCATCAAGTTGCCCAGGCGGGTCTCAAACCTGCGGGCTCAGGCAATTCACTCACCTCGGCCTCCCAAAGTGCTGGAATTACAGGCTGAGCCACCGAGCCCGGCCTGGATTTGGTATTTTCAACATTTATTCAGATAGATTGTCTAAGCACAAGAGTGGATGCAGAGGGACCAGTTTAGAAGCTTCTGTGATGTGCCCTCTAGGAAGGTAGGTTCGATTGGCGTGAAAAGTTTTGTGAGGTTCTTGGGCCCCAGCAATGGTAGGACTTGCTGATGGGTTGGGCGGAGAAGGTGAGGAGGAAGGTGTCAAGACTGACTCGTCATGTTTTTGTTCAAGAAGACTGGAAGAGGAGAAGTAATTAAATTATATAGGTAAAAGGTCATGAAGTTGCTGAGTCAATGGCGGTGGGAATGGTGGAAGGACTCCCAGAGTATTGCAGAAATAACATCAGTAAGATTTAGCAGTTGGCCTGGCTTGGTGGCACATCCTGTAATCCCAGCACTTTGGGAGGCCGAGGTGAGTGAATTGCCTGAGCCCGTGGGTTCGAGACCCACCTGGGCAATTTGATGAGACATCATCTCAACAATAAATCAAAAATTAGCCGGGCGTGGTAGCACTCACCTGTAGTTCCAGCTACTTGGAAGGCTGAGGCGGAAGGATCGCCGGAGCCTAGCAGGTCGAGGCTGCGGTGGCCAGGAGCGGCCACTGTACTCCAGTCTGGGCGACAGAGTGAGACTCCAATTCAAAAAAAAAAAAAAAAAAAAAAAAAGATTTAGTGGTCAGCTGGGTGTGGTGTGTCATGCCTGTCATCCCAGCACTTTGGGAGGCAGAAGCAAGAGGATTGTCTGAGCCTAGGGGTTTGAGACTAGCCTGGGCAACTTGGTGAGACTGTCTCAACAACAGATTAAAAAAAAAAAATTAGCTGGACGTGGTGACGTGCACCTGTACTTCCAGATACTTAGAAGGCTGAGGCGGAAGGATCACCTAAGTCCAGTAGGTCGAGGCTGCGGTGGCCATAACCTGGGAAACACGGTGAGACTCCAACTAAAAAAAAAAAAAAAAAAAAAAAAAAGCCAAGCTTGGTGGCTCAGCCTGTAATCCTGCGCCTTTGGGAGGCTGAGGTGAGTGGATTGCCTGAGCCTGCGGGTTCGAGACCCGCCCGGGCAACTTGGTGAGACCTCATCTCTACAATAAATAAAAAAATTAGGTGGACATGGTGGTGCACATCTATAGTTCCAGTTACTTGGAAGGCTGAGGTGGAAGATTACCTGAGCCCAGCAGGTCGAGGCTGCGGTGGCCGGGAGCGGCCACTGCGCTCCAGTCTGGGTGACAGAGTGAAACTCCAACTCCAACTCCAAAAAAAAAAAAAGATTTAATGACTGATTGGCTACTGGGGGGAGGCCTTATGGGAAGGAGAAGAATCTAGAAGGTTCTTCAGCCCCAAGTGTTCTTGCTGTCTCTGTCTTGAACATGTAGTGTGGCATTACGGCTGCGAACCTCATGGAACCCCCTCATATGTGTCCGTTTATGTGGAGGTGACTGGTCTGTGAATGGTGGTAGGAAACCCACTTAAAAAGGGAACAGTGGGAGTTTTCAGCGTCGATATAGTGTCATTATTGGAGTCTAAGGAAAACAAGGCTGCTATTATGAACCAGTGAGGAACACTCAGGGCTTCTTCCAGTCACGGAGACAGACCTGGGTGACTTTGATAGAAACCCGTGTTCCTACGTGAACGAGGTTCTGCAGATTCTGAAGTGAGAACGGAGAGTCCAGATGGCTTTGGGCCAAACTACGGGATTTTGATGTGGGCACACTCATTTGTAGCAATTGCCAACTGGATAGATTTCTATTCTCTAAGAGAGCGGGGATCCGGCACGGTGGCTCACGCCTGTAATCCCAGCACTTTGGGAGGCCGAGGTGAGAAGATTGCCTGAGCCCACAGGTTCGAGACCAGCCTGGGAAGCTTGGCGAGACCTCATCTCTACAATAAATAAAAAAATTAGCTGGACATGAGTGGCACATGCCTGTGGTTCCAGCGACTTGGAAGGCTGGGGTGGAAGGATTGCCCGAGCCCAGTAGATCGAGGCTACGGTGGACGTAAGCATGCCACTGCACTACAGTCTGGGCGACAGAGTGAGAGACTCCAACTCAAAAGAAAAGAAAAGAGAGAGCAGTAAACATCAATTTTAAATATACATTGAATCTATACTATCTAATGGAATGCATAATTACTATATATTATATGCCTTTGCAAAGAAGAAAGTATGTGTAATAAATTAATTAGGTTAGTTGGTAATTGTATTTACAATTTTAACTTTTTTTTAGACTAGAAAATATAGTTTATTTAGAAAGTAAATTAGAGAGAGAGAGAGAAAGAGAAAGAGGAGATTCACCTCCTCAAGGTAAGGAAGGGGACCAAAGCCAGGAAACATGGTGATGGCCATAGCTCAAAGAGCACATGGTCACACCAGAGTCTAGACAATGGCTTACAATTTTAAATTTATTTAAAATAAATAAAAATGTAATTGGCTAATTAATTAATTATTATTTTTTAGTTTGGGTCTCATTCTGTTGCCCAGACTGGAGTGCAGTGGCATGATCATGGCTCACCACAGTTTCAAACTCCTGGGCGCAAGCAATCCTCCCTCCTCAGTCTCCCTAGTAGTTGGGACTATAGGTGTGTGCCACCAAGGCCAGATAATTTTTTAATTTAAATTTTATTTTATTTTTGTAGAAATAAGGTCTTGATGTGTTGCTCTGCTGCCCAAGCTGGTCTCCAACTCCTGGGTTCCAGTGAGCCTCCTGCCTCTGCCTCCCAAAGTGTTGGGATTATGGGTATGAGCCACCGCGCCCCATCACATATATTTAATTCAAATTTATATATTAATTTACTAATAAATGGGGGAAGTATTACATGTGGATATCTCCTCCTTTAATTTATAGTCTTCAGATCTTTAGTCATCACTGACCCCATCTGACGCCTGGGAGCCAATGGTGTCAGGACATTGCAGCCTATGAACACCACCCGCCATTCACTGAAGCGTTAGATCTGGTTGAGATTAGGAGCCCAAGCCGGGCTCGGCGGCTCAGCCCGTAATCCCTCACTTTGGGAGGCTGAGGTGAGTGGATCGCCTGAATCCGCGGGTTCCAGACCCGCCTGGGCAACTTGGCGAGACCTCATCTTGATAATAAATCAAAAACTAGCAGGGCATGGTAGCGCGTACCTGTAGTTCCAGCGACTTGGAAAGCTGAGGCAGAAGGATCGCCGGAGCCCAGCAGGTCAAGGCTGCGGTGGCCG
>NW_007253062.1:54074-56918 GCF_000164805.1 Carlito syrichta
CAAAAAAAAAAAAAAAAAAAAATTCTCCCCTAATTTTGCTCATTGGAAACTAGTGTTTAAGAATAAATTAAGCCGGGCTTGGTGGCTCAGCCTGTAATCCCGCGCCTTTAAGAGGCGGAGGTGAGTGGATTGCCTGAGCTCGTGGGTTCGAGACCCGCCTGGGCAACTTGGCGATACCGCATCTCTACAATAAATCAAAAACTAGCCGGGCGTGGTAATGCGCGCCCATAGTTCTGGCTACTTGGAAGGCTGAGGCAGAAGGATCGCCGGCGCCCAGCAGGTCAAGGCTCCGGTGGCCGGGAGCGGCCACTGCACTCCAGCCTGGGCAACAGAGTGAGACTCCAACTCAAAAAAAAAAGAGATTAGGAGTCTGTATCTGTGCACAGATGAATTTAGGCACAGAGGCCCTCTGCATTTCGACTCACCGCTCTCCATTTTTTGTTCAAACAAATTAGGCCTGTGACTACTTGGAAAATCATAACAGCAAATAAAGGCCCCTCCCCCTGTTTTGTGGATGAGAAAGCAACATACAGAAGAGCCACGGCAGCAGCAGGCTTCTAACAGGCGTCTCTGATGCGCTTCAGCCCTCCCACAAGTCATACAGTCAGAGACATCTTTTTTTTTTCCGGTGGGAGTCTCACTCTGTCACTCAGGCTGGAGTGCAATGGTACGCTCATGTCTACTGCAACCTCTACCTGCTGGGCTCAGGCGACCCTTCCACCTCAGCCCTCCAAGTATTTGGAACTACAGGCGTGCACCACCACACCCAACTAATTTTGTGGTTTATTGTAGAGACGAGGTCTTGCCATGTTGCCCAGGCTGGTCTCGAACCTGCGGGTTCAGGCAATCCTCTCGCCTCTGCCTCCCAGAGTGCTGGGATGACAGGCATGAGCCACTGTGCCCGGCTCAGAGGCATCTTCTCAAAGTGAATCAGATCACGCCACTCTGTCTTCAAGCTTTCTCCAGCGGCTTGCCATCTGACTTAAATGAAACCTGTACTCCTACAGTGGCCCTGGAGCCCACATGAACTGGGTCCCTGCCTAATACTGGCTTTTTTTTTTTTGAGTCAGAGTGTCACTGTCACTCAGGCTGGAGTGCAGTGGCATGATCACGACTCACAGCAGCCTCAACCTCCTCGGCTTTGGCGATCTTCCTGTCTCAGTCTCCAAGTTGCTGGGACTACAGGTGTGCCACCACGCTCAGCTAATTTTTTAATTTTTGTAGCGATGCAGTCTTATTATGTTGCCTAGCTGGTCTTGAACTCCTGCCTCGGGATTATAGGTGTGAGCCACCATGCCTGGCCAATGACTCATTGTTATGCCTTTACCACACCAAGTCTGTCTCTGCCTCAGGGCCTTTGCAATTGCTGTCATCTCAGCCGGAACACACTTTCCTGAGAGTTTTCCATGGCTGGTGTCTCTTCCTCATTCAAGCCTCTGTTTAAATGGAATCTCATCCAAAGAAGCCCCACCCCGACCCCTCTGGCCTCTCTCTCATTTTCCTATTTTATTCCTATTAGGGCAGTCTTCATCACTTTCTGAATCGATCGTACTGGGTGTCACCTCTATCAGGGCAGTGATTCGATGCCACTGTTTGGCACTTAGTACACGCTTGAAAAATGTTTTTTGAAACAGATTGGCCTAAACCACCCCGAGTGCCGAAGGCTAGTATTTGGATGCGCCATATTTATTATCCTCCTAGGCAAAGCTTTTCTTTTTTCTTTCCTTTCTCTTCTCTTTAGAAATAGGGTCCACTCCGTCATTCAGGCTGGAGTGCAGTGGTATGATCACAGCTCACTGCAGCCTTGAACTCCTGGGCCCCCCTCAAAAAAATGACTTTTAGTATATTCATTGAGGTGTACAACATCACTGCTATTTAATTTAGAACATTTTCATCACCTCCAAAATGGACTCCCTAATTCATTAGTACGCTCCACATTTTCCTCCAATCGCACTCCCTTCCACCCTAGGAAACCATTGATATACTGTCTTTCTGGATTTGCCTATTCAACGTTTTTTTTTTTTTTGATTTGGGATCTCTCTCTGTCACCCAGGCTGGAGGTGCAGTAGCATGATCACAGCCACCACAGCCTTAACCTTCTGGGCTCCGGTGATCTTTCCTCCTCAGCCTCTCAAGTAGCTAGAACCACAGGCATGCGAGGCCACGCCCAGCTAATTGTTTGATTTATTGTAGAGACAAGGTCTTGCCAAGTTGCTCAGGCTGGTCGGGAACCCCTGGACTCAGGCAATTCTCTTGCTTCTGCCTCCCAAAGTGTTGGGATGACAGGCATGAGCCACGGTGCAGGCAAAGCCTCCCTTTTTATTGCCAAATAATATTCAATTTTATGCATCCATTCATCTGTTGATGCGCATTTGGGTTATCTTTGCTTTTTGGCTACCAAGAATGTACGTTTTCAGTTCTCTTGGGCACACGACCCCAAGTGGAATGGCTGGGTCATGTGGTAACACTATGTTTAACCATTTGAGGAACTGACAGGATGTTTTCAACATGGCTGCACCACTTGACAAGGGCACCTTGGCTCTCAGAAGCCGGTCAACTCAGCCAGCAAGACTGCGTATCCCAGAGGTGCACTGGGGTAGTGCAGGAGGCTGGTGAGGCCCACCCAGGAAGCTAATCCCTGCTGGACAAAAACCCAACTGTGGTGATGTGAATGGAGATTCAATGACATAACAAAGTGTTTCTCCATTTGTGGTATGGGGTGGGGGAGGGATTTTAGGAGGACAGGGACGAAGCATTGATTTCGCAGAATCCCAAAGTGAGCACATATTGCCCTAACATTGTCTAGTCCATCTTGGAGTTTTTTTTTTTTGAGTTGGAGTCTCA
>NW_007253062.1:57548-58359 GCF_000164805.1 Carlito syrichta
CTGCAGCCTCGACCTGCTGGGCTCCGGCGATCCTTCAGCCTCAGCCTTCCAAGTAGCTGGAACTACAGGCATGCGCCACCATGCCCGGCTAAGCATCTGTTTTTAATTTTAATTTTTTTTTTTTACAAGCCCACAGCTAACATTATATATATAATTAATTAGCATATAATATATTAATTAGTATACAATAGTATAATACATAACACAATTAACAATTATATCAAGTATGTTAATTAATTGCTATAATCAAGAAATCATATATTAACTATATTATAATTAATATCAATATATTAATTATAGTAATATAACTGCATGTTATTAATTATATATTTAATGGTTACCTTCTCTTTATGGAAACTGATATCGTTTTTCTTTTTTCTTTTTTTTTTCTGAGTCAGAGTCTTACTCTGTCATATAGCCTGGGGTGCAGTGACATGCTCATGGCCACTGCAGCCTTGGCCAGCTGGGCTCAGACGATCTGTCCCCTCAGTCTTCCAAGTAGCTGGAAGCACAAGTGTGTGCCACCACACTTGGCTAATTTTTTGATTTATTGTAGAGATGAGGTCTCACCATGTTGCCCAGACTGGTCTTGAGCCCCTTAGCTCAGGCAATTCTCCTGCCTTGGCCTCTCAAAGTGCTGGGATGACAGCTGTGAGCCACGGCGCCCAGCCTGCTTTTTTTTCTTTTTCTTTTTTTTTTTTGAGTTGAAGTCTCACTCTGTCACCCAGACGAGAGTGCAGTGGCCGCTCCCGGCCACCGCAGCCTCGACCTGCTGGGCTCTGGTGATCCTTCCACCTCAGCCTTCCAAGTA
>NW_007253062.1:58379-58825 GCF_000164805.1 Carlito syrichta
ATTTTTTGATTTATTGTAGAGATGAGGTCTCGCCAAGTTGCCCAGGTGCGTCTCGAACCCGCGGGCTCAGGCAATCCACTCACCTCGGCCTCCCAAAATACGGGATTACAGGCTGAGCCACCGAGCCTGGCTGTCCTCTGCCTCTTGAGTAATTGGCCCTGTTAAGTTTTTAATTTTTGGGGGTAGAGATAAGGTTTCACTTTGCCCAGGCTGGCCTCGAGCTCCTGGGCTCAAGCAATCCTCTTGCCTCAGCCTCCCTAGATGGTGAGATTACCATAAATGTGAGCCACCATGTCTGGCCCCATCTTTTTGTTTATAGCAGTGATAAAGAGTTTCCTTTCTGTCTTGATTCATCACCTCTAACAGAGTTTCCTGTTAAAGATTTATTTAAACCGGGCTCGGTGGCTCAGCCTGTAATCCCATGCCTTTGGGAGGCTGAGGTGAGT
>NW_007253062.1:58845-63201 GCF_000164805.1 Carlito syrichta
ACTGCACTCCAGTCTGGGCGACTGAGTGAGACTCCAACTCAAAAAAAAAAAAAAAAGATTTATTTAAAGTAGAAAATGTCTATTAAGAAATAATTTTGGGCTGGGCTCGGTGGCTCAGCCTATAATCCCAGCACTTTGGGAGGCCAAGGCAAGTAGATTGCCTGAGCCCAGGGGTTTGAGACCAGCCCTGACAACTTGGCGAGACCTTGTCTCCACAATAAAAAATAAAAAAATTGGCTGGGCATGGTAGTGCATCCTGTAGTTCCGGCTACTTCGAAGACTGAGGCAGAAGGATCGCCAGAGCCCAGCAAGTCAGTGAGACTCCAACTCCAAAAAAATATTTTTTTTTGATTATTCTGAAGACTGTGATGGTGCCACTGCACTCCAGCCTGGGCAACAGAGTGAGACCCTGACAAAAAAAAAAAAAAAAAAAAAAAAAAACATTTACTAGAACATTTAAAAAAATTGGTAATGAACATTTTTATAACTCAAGAAACATGAACAAGAATAAATATTATCAAAAATAGTAGAAAAAAGAAAGGGCTGGGCATGGTGGCTTATTCCTGTAATCCCAGCACCTTGGGAGGTAGAGGCAAGAAGATTGTATGAGCCCAAGAGTTTGCGACCAGCCTGGGCAACTTGGTGAGACCTTGTCCCCATACTAAATAAAAAAAGTAGTTGGGTGTGGTGGCACATACTGTAGTTCCAGCTACTTAGAAGGCTGAGGTGGCAAGATCACCTGAGCCCAGCAATCAAGGCTGCAGTGGCCATGAGCATGCCACTGCCCTCCAGCCTGGGTGACAGAGTGAGACTGCAACTCAAAAAAAAAAAAGGAAAAGAAAAAGAAAGAAAGAAAGTAAGTTGTAAAAATCAACAAAAAAAAAAACCCCTAGGCCGGGCTCGGTGGCTCAGCCTGTAATCCCGTGCCTTTGGGAGGCTGAGGTGAGTAGATTGCCTGAGCCCGCGGATTCGAGACCCGCCTGGGCAGCGAGACCTCATCTCTACAATAAATAAAAAAAAAATCAGCCGGGCGTGGTAGCGCATGCCTGTAATTCTGGCCACTCGGAAGGCTGAGGCGGAAGGATCACCAAAGCCCAGCAGGTGAGGCTGCGGTGGCCGGGAGCGGCCACTGCACTCCAGTCTGGGGGACAGAGTGAGACTCCAACTCAAAAACAAAAAACAAAAAACAAAACCCTATTTTTGATTATTTTATAGAGGAGGAGGTTGAAGCTGAAGAGGTTAAACAACTTGTCCACGGGATAATAGTTAGCCAGGGGCAGTGGAGTTGGCACCTGAACCTGGACCTCTTAGATTCCAAAGACTGAGTTCTTAACTCTGGTGGGTTTGGGGTATGAGGTCTCTCAGATGCAGCTCAACCAACTTTCTTAGAAGTTTAACCGAAAATGCACTTCATTTGGCTTTAGAAAGCCCCATTAGGCCTAGTTCATGTTTAAAGCTGCTAAAGTGGAATTTAGACGGGAAGTTCACTCTGTTCAGCCAGCCTGACCTGGGGCAGAACCAGACTTGAATGTGCCAACATGCCTGCACATCAGGGAGTGATTTGGGACTGTCAGTTTCCCCTGAACTGATAGAGTGATCACCTGGTCCTGGTTGGGCTGGGACTTTCCCGGCTGTAGCACTAAAATTTCCATATCCTGGGAAACCCCTCAGTCCTGAGCAAACCAAGATGGTTGGTCACCTTACCAGGCTGCCTGGAATGCTTGGGAATTCCAGAACATTCTGATGGTAGCGTGTGCCAGTGGTGCCCAAGTACTGACTAAGAATGCATATCTAAAGCTTTGATTATGTATGAATGAGGACACCTGGCCCTCTTTAGACTGACTAATGAAAAATTTACTGGTTTATAGCTCAAGAATTTGTATTTTCCCTAGGGGATTTTAATGTACACTTAAGTGTGGAGAAGCAAGGTTCTCAAATTATAGAATTCCAGGCCCAAGGTGGAGGGTCTAATAATAGTCACTGTGGTTGGGTGTGGGCAGGGTGAGGGTAACAGAAAGTACACTCACGGTGGAGTTGAGCCAGCACCTGACTCTCCACTTGTTCTTGGATGATAAATGACCTCTCCAAGTCTCAGTTTTCTTATGTATGAAGTGGAGGAAATTAAAAGATATAATATGTGTAAAGCCCCTGACATCTAGTAGATGGCTCATAAGTTTTAGTTTCCCTTCCTTAGACTTTTTTTTCTTTTGAGTCAAAGTCTCTGTGGCCCAGGCTGGTCTTTTTATTTATTGTAGATATGACGTCTCGCCTTGTTGCCCAGGCTGGTCTCAAACCCGTGGGCTTACACAATCCTCTCGGCCTGGCCTCCCAAAAGTACTGGGATTACAGGTGTGAGCCACCACGCCTGCCCTCTTCCTTAAACTTTGAGAATCACTACAAGAACTGGTTACAAAAAGCTAATCTCAGTCAGGGCAACATAGTGAGACCTTGTCTCTACAAAAAAAAAAAAGAAGAAGAAGAAAATAAAAAATGAAAAATTAGCTAGGCTTGGTGGCATGCACCTGTAGTCCCAGCTATTCGGGAGGCTGAGGCAGAAATATCACTCAAGCTCAAGAGGTCGAGGTTGTGGTGAGCTGTGATGGTGCCACTGTACTCTACCCTGGGCAACAGAGTTAGACCCTCCAACTCAGACAATAAAAATAAGAATAAAAAAGAAATGAAGTTCTGATACATGTTACAACATGGTTGAACCTTGAAAATATGCTAAGTAGCTGGGCTCGGTGGCTCAGCCTGTAATCCTGCACCTTCGGGAGGCTGAGGTGAGTGGATTGCCTGAGCCCGTGGGTTCGAGACCCGCCTGGGCAGGCGAGACCTCATCTCTACAATAAATCAAAAAATTAGCTGGGCGTGGTAGCGCGTGCCTATAGTTCCAGCTTCTTGGAAGACTGAGGCAGAAGGATTGCTGGAGCCCAGCAGGCTGAGTCTGCGGTGACCAGGAGCGGCCACTGCACTCCAGTCTGGGCGACAGAGTGAGACTCCAACTCAAATAAAATAAAATAAAATAAAATAAAATAAAATAAATAAATAAAGTCATTAAAAAAAAAGAAAATATGCTAAGTAAAAGAAATTAGACACAAAAGGACACATATAAGCCCACTTATCCATAATAGTTGAGTTTATGGACAGAAAGTAGGGTAGAGTTGTAGAGTTTCCTAGGGGTTTCAAGGAGGGAGGAACAGGAAATTGTTGCTTAATGAGTGTGGAGTTTCTGCTTGGGGTGATAACAATTTTTGGAAGTAGCTAGTGGTGATGGTTGTACAGCACTGTGAATGGAATTAATACCACTGAATTGTACACTTAAGAATGGTTGTTCACAATAGCAAGAACCTGAAATCAACCATGCTGTCCATCAAAAGAGGACTGGATTAAAAAAATGTGGTACATATACACAATGGAATACTAGGCAGCCATAAAAAAGAACAAAATCATGAATTTCGCAGCAACCTGGATGGAACTAGAGTCTATAATACTGAGTGACCTCTCACAGAAAGAAAGATCTGAGTATCACATGTTCTCACTCATATAGTGGACCTTGAACATCCAATGTAACACTATAAGAAAATGACTGACAGTAGTGGGAAACTCTGGGGGGAAGGGAGATGGGATTAACAGTAGTAAATATCTGTCTGGGAACGGGGAGACACCTCTTATCAACAAGGGTGCCTGAATGAAGCATATTTGTATACCTAACCCTTAACTGTACCCCACAATATCATAATAAAAATTATTGATTATAAAAATAAAAAAGAATGGTCAAAATGGGCTGGGCACAATGGCTCATGCTTATAATTTCAGTACTTTGGGAGACTGAAGTGGGAGGACTGCTTAAGCCTAGAAGTTCAAGACCAGCCTAGACAACATATCGAGACCCCTCTCTACAAAAATTAGTCAATCAATCACATGCCTATAGTCCCAGCTACCCAGGAGGCTGAGGTGGAAGGATCGCCTGAGTCCAGGATGTCAAGGCTGCTGTGAACCGTGGCAAGAGTGAGACCTTGTTTACCCCCCAAAAATGTCAAAATGGTTAATTTTATGTTATATATGTTACCAAAATAGAAGTGAAAACTATGTAAGTTCATTGTTTTTGTTAAGCACTAGTCAGGCCATGTGTTCTTTGAGCTATGGCAGCCATGTTTTCTTAGCTTTGGCCCCATTCCCTACCCTGGGGAGGCAAATCTCCTTTCTCTAACTTACTTTCTAAATAAACTATATTTTCCAATCTAAAAAAAATAAAAACTGAGCTTGGTTCAGTGGCTCAGTGGATTGCCTGAGCCCATGGGTTCGAGACCCGCCTGGGCAACTTGGCAAGACCTCATCTCTACAATAAATCAAAAA